>NW_028181715.1:0-136344 GCF_963514085.1 Chelon labrosus | reverse complement strand
GTAAACGTTTGTTAGCCTTTTTGCTACGATGCTTGCAATGCTTATTACAACAGTAATTCGTCTTAACAAACACCAGATCTAATTTCACCATGAGATTGTGCTTTGCAACAAAACTGTTACAAGTTCAGTTATTATTTATTTCCATCACGTTGGGTCCTGTAATTAGCCAACGAAAATGTCATATCTGTAGGTAGTTTCAAAGATGAACATTTACCATTTGCTACAACTCTATTTCGTGTCAAAACATAGTTTAACCAACCAAAAGTAAGCCAAGCATATAATTGGAGGCAGTAACCAAGGAGCTAATTGTTCCTCCCTGAAAGATAGATTAGTATAACGTCTAATGACAGACACTTAGAGTTTAAGGGCATGTTTATTTAAATTGTTTAAATTTGCAATTCATGGACGTTCTTTTCTTTAAGCCCACGCGCGCCGGGGGGGGGGGGGGGGGCGCACCGGAGGTGGTCTCGCCCGGGGCGCAATTCAATGTAGAACCGCCACTGCTCACAGTCCAACGTGATAATCAGTGTAGTTGCCTGTACTTTTTCTGTTTGTCACCTAACTTTTGCAGCTTTAATAAACCGTCCAATAACATAATTAAAATGTGTGTCAGCAAAAATTAGATCCAGTTAATCTATGGTAACTATATATCAGTGATTAGCTCCAATAACTTGAAAGTAACTATATAATTCTGAAATACTAACTCGTGTCTCTCTGCAGCTGTGAGTTCTAGTGCTTTCTTTTAGATATTGATATTGCTCTCATTTTTGCAAAGAAAGTTCATTCCTCTCTCCTTTTCATTTTTGTGACACCAAGATTTCCTCAGAAAGAGGAAGAAGAGTTAATTATTCTGACACTGTTCCCTGTAACACACCTGCAGTCAGTACTAACAGATAAAACCAATGTGATGTCGCGGACAAGGTCGTTTGTAGGAGATGTTGCAGGTCATGCTACATTTGAAGCTTGTTGCATGTCATTTTACAGTCTTAAGATGGTGAGAAGGACAGGTAGATGGTCCTTCAACCAGCAAAACCACATTGTGTTACTCATACGCTGTTAGATGAAACCAGGCTGTATAACAACAAGGAAGGCCAGGCTAACCTCCCCTTCTACATTACCTCGCCATGTGTTTTATTTCTTTACTTTGCCTTACCTTATTTTGTCTGTTGTTTTCTGCCTTCCATCGATTATGGGGAATATGGATTTTGTTTTCACTTATTATAAGATACCAGTAGGGGTCATCATTTTCTTACCGTAAGCTAAAAGGTTATTTCTTGGTGATTTAATCTCATTTACAAAGTTCAACACTCATTTTGGAGGGTGTTTTATTATGTGTTGGTGGTGCCGTTCATTGGTGTGTAAAGTGATTTGACATAAGCGACCACAAAAGAATAGTGTGAAGGGTTTAGTGGCATCTCGTGATTAGATTAAAGACTGCAGTCAGCTTAATATCACTTGCATCACCCTCCTCTTCCAAGTATGTGTCAGATCTGCAGGAAACAAAATAACAATAACCATAACCCTCAGGTCAAGGAAAATCACATTTCAGTCCAAACAAAAGATAACTGAAAAACCCAAAAAAGGTTTATTTTATATTTTTATTTCATTGTATTCATTCACTTTGTTGTGTTAAACTGATGCTTATACATGTATTAGATAGCACTAAATGTTATTACATGTGTGCAGTGACGTGCGGTGAGGTTCGTGGCTGGTGAGGCACCGATTTACAATTATGAACCCAATGAAATAGCTTAAATTCTCCATTCAATTGGCTGCTTCCACTCTGACTGGTTACGTTTCATATCTCAAATGAGCACACATATAGGTATAAGGTACATATCTGGCCAAAGGAACAATGTCAAATCTGTAGTGGTTAAGAGAGAGAATAAGAGTATCCAGTAGAGAGAAGTCCTTACCCATGGACTATATTGCCTGTTGAATAAAAAAAACAGAAAACAATAAAACAATTAGGGTAGCAAATAAATACGTTTTAAATCACTACATTGTAACAATAAACTAGGGGTGAGACTTGATTAAAAAAATTAATCAAATTAATTACAGGGTTTGTAATTACTTAATCTCAATTAATCACATTTTAATCATGTCACAATATTTGCCCCAAAAAGCAACATTTTTTTTTATTTAAATGGATTTTAGTGGACAACTCAATTAAATAAGAGACACACGGACTCTTACTACTTAAAGTACCATTTCTCTGAACTGAAAGATGAACTGAAGATTTTCTTCAGTGACCATAACTTTCAAGTATCTGAGAATTTACATGATGAAGAGTTTCTGACATGCCTGGGTGACATTTTCTCAGCAACAATATTCAGTGTGAGAGATAAAGTAGAGGCCATGATCAGGAAATTGAACCTCTGGTCAAACTGCATGGGCAACGACAAAACAGAGGTCTTTCCGTCGTTGCACGAATTCATGTACGCATATAAGCTCTCCTTGAAAGACAATGTAAAAGACGACACAACCACGCATCTCAGCGTGCTGACTGCAGAGCTGCGCAGGTACAGTCAGGTCCATAAATATTGGAACATTGACACAATTCTAATCTTTTTGGCTCTATACACCACCACAATTGATTTGAAATTAAACGAACAAGATGTGCTTTAACTGCAGACTTTCAGCTTTAATTTGAGGGTATTTACATCCAAATCAGGTGAACAGTGTAGGACACTACAACATTTTGTATATGTGCCTCCCTGCTGGATCCCTGAAAATGGAATTTAATCAGAAGCCACTGCCAGATTTCTGGATCGGACTGCGCACAGAACAGCCTGCGCTGACCAAACACCCTCTCAAGGCTTTGATGCCCTTTGCCACCACGTATTTTTGTGAGAGTGGATTCTCAGCTGTGCCAGCTATGAAAACAAAATGCAGAACGAGCCTCTGTGTGGAGAACAATTTAAAACTCAGACTTTCTCAAATTCAACCAAACATTGCAGAGTTATGTGCGCCCTCTCAAGCACACCCTTGTCATTTAAGCTGTGGTGAGTTTGTACCTCAGTTTCAAGTGGATTCATAACTAAATGTGTTCTAGAAATGTAGCAATGTTTGGTAGATTTCTTTTTTCAAAAGTGAACTGCTGTTGCTCACTGAAAATGCTGGTAAATAAATCTATTTTGTGAGAGATAATTCACTTTAAAAGATTTTATTTGTATGACATGCATACCTTGTGGGGGTTCCTTTTCTAGCTGCTACAAGTGCGTGAGAGTAGAGGGTACATGGCTGGAGGTCAAATGTCTGAAGGGGTACAGGCTGTGAAAAGTTTGGGAATCACTGGGTTCGGAGGAGTTGATTTTGTAATTTTTTCAAAATGGTGTGAAAAAATGGCCGGCAGAAATGGGTGTGGCCTAGTCCATTAGAACCGGGGCTATCTAAGGAATCAGAGGGAGAAAGAATTTTGTTTCTAGGGCACACGGTTCTAGAGATAAATAAATGTAAAACGATAAACCGTAAATTGGCTTATTATAGTGCCACCTAGCTGCAGGCATGTGTACTGACACCATGGCAAAGTGACATACTAGGACTTCTATCAAGTTACCAGGTTTGATGCCTTTCGCACTTGCAGTTTGTCCAGGGCAGACACTTTAGCTATGCAGAATAAGATATATTATTTTTATTATAATAATAAAAATTGCAACGAACTGAATAGGGATCCTGCAACTTCGTTTGCATGGACCCTTAATAACCATAACCTTCAGGTCAAGGAAAATCCACATTTCAGTCCAAACACAAGAAAACTGAAAAGTTTATTCTATTTACAATATTGGCACCGATATTGTCTGATTACTGATATTCTTATTTCATGGTATATTCGTTCACTTTGTTGTGTTAAACTGATGCTTATACATTATATTAGATAGCACTAAATGTTATTACATGTGTAAATGTTTTTTTTTTTTTTTTTTTTTTTATCAACGATCAGAAACCTCCGATATTCAGTAACACAGTAAAATCAAGACAACAGAGAGACGAATACTTGTCTTTCCATAATGCTCTTTAATTGCAATTAGTAAAGGTTTAGGCCAACCAATCAAAGCCTTAAAAGCTTGCAGAATGACATTTCATTCTCATTTTCTTGAGCAGTGTGCGCAAACAAAAGTAGCATGAGCCAAGAAAACTAGTCAAAAAGTTTTTTGAAGGAACGTTTGTCCAGCTGCTCCTGCTGCTCCTGCTGCTTAAGCTGCTCCAGCTGCTCCAATTGCTCCAGCTGCTCCTGCTGCTTTTTCCCATTCCTAGAATTTGGACCATAATTAAAAGTTGTTACTGAGATTACATTTTTTTTTTTTGTAACTTCAGTAGTTTTTCATGTATCCAGTAGAGAGAAGTCCTTACCAGTGGACTTCATTGGCTGTTGAATAAAATAAAACAATAAAACAATTAGGGTGAACTTTGTGAAATGTTAAGAATGTTAAAATCAAGAGATAAAAATACATAAAATTTAGCACATATTTTAATAATTTAGCTACATGAAAAACACACTGCAGACTTTTAAGTTGTAACGTTTTCATAGACTTTTGCAGATAAGTAAAATGTTGCGTATTTTGCATTCAACTGTTGCGAATAAACACAATAAAATGAATGACTCATACCGCCTCCGCTGACATGGTTGTTGCCAATTTGGCCAACCTGACCCTCCCCAGGCTTAGTCATGAGAACGACGAGAGACAGCACGAGGAACACTGCGGTGAACTTCATCCTGAAAATGAGAAGCAAGTCACCAGTTGAGAGGTCAAAGTGAGCAGCTGAGAGATGAGCAAGTGGTGTGCATGAAGGCTGTGAGGTTCTTGTGTTTTTATAAGGGCAGGGATGAATTCACATTCTTTAGTCGCTGTATAGAAACATCGTATTAGTCAATGTACTCTGCAAAGTCATGTTCTGTGGGAAAATGACAGGTCAACTTCTTACTAAACATGTAGCAGCCGCAGAAGTGAATGAAGCAACAATGTTCCCATGCCTGCGGCTTACGTATCGTAGCTTCAAAGCAATAGAAAAACAGGATAAAGTGCCACAGAAAAAATCTGGGAGCGTTCAATTTTTATTTACCCCCCTAGACCTGACCAGGCACCCCCACCCACCCTGATGTGCCCATCACTCTGGAACAGGGTGAATCTGGACTCATCAGACCACATGTCCTTCTTCCATTGCTCCAGAGTCCAATCTTTATGCTCCCTAGCAAATTGCAGCACAGCAGTTCAGTCCCAATCCCTTGAGTTCCCTTCGCATTGTACGTGTGGAAATGCTCTTACTTTCACTGTTTAACATAGCCCTGAGTTCTACTGTTGTTTTTTCTTGGATTTGGATTAGGATTTTTTTCCAAACACATTTCTTCCTCAAAGACGATGGTTCCCCACTATCCATCCAGTTTTTAATAATGCATTGGACAGTTCTTAGCCCAATTTTTGTAGTTTCTGCAATTTCCTTAGATGTTTTCTCTGCTTGATGCATGATTTGACCCTTCTCAAACGTACTAACATCTTTTCCATGACCACGGGATGTGTCTTTCGACATGGTTGTTTAAGAAATGAGAAGCTACTCACTGCATCAGTTGGGGTTAAATTTAATAAACTTGTTGCTAACTGAAAGATAATCACCCATGAAGTAATTATCGAATAGGAGGCTCGTACCTATTTGCTTATTTACATCCAGATGGTGACTTTTTTTGGGCCAGGCAGTATATATATATATATATGTAAATATATATATTTATTTTTTTACATTGAATAAGCTCTGAGTTTGTGGGCTATGTTTGATTTCCATAAAAAGGAACTGTTCAGTTAGATGTCAAGTCACAGCAGTTGTGTAAAAACATCTCACGTCAGCAGTGAATGCGATGACGCTAAAGCTACCGCACAACACCCAAGACACACCCGAGGGAAGAGGAAGTGAAGGGTCAACCACACATCAACTGTTTAGTTCATCTAGTTCTGTCAGGACTGGGTCAGAAAACCACAGATCAGCATGAGGAAGTTCATTCTGGTGTCAGTTAAATGCGCTCAAATGCACATAAATGTCTATTATTGAAGACGTCTGCAATTAATATAGTTAGTTAAATCCAGGTGGTGACTTTTTGTTTTTGGCCAGGCAGTGTATGTTTATATGTATATAGGGAGAAGGAAGATCATGGCCCAATTAGAAACCTGGAACCCCCGACGAATACCGAAGCTGACTAAAGTACCCCCAGAAGAGCTGCTAGTGGATATGAATGCTTCACCAACAACAATCACTACGGGAACCATCACTGAGACCAATAAGCTGATACATAGTACAGCAACAGTAATCCTAGAAATGCTTGGATACAAGATGGGCTCAAACCATAACAGGCAGCACCCACCATGGAGGATACGGTTAGAGGCCAAGATAAGGGCAACACAGAGGGCCAGCTAGCTGAGCTACAGAAACTCAACAAGTTGAATAGAAGGACACCCAGGAAGTACAACAAGCTCTCCATACCTGAGGCACTCGAAACTGCCAAACAGAGACTAACAGCAGTGGCCAACCAGTTGAAGAGATACATCAAGCAGGCAGAGGCCAGGAGAATAAACAAGCTGTTCTCCACTGAACCAGCCATGGTGTATTCTCAGTGGCAGGGTGGAAATAACAACCGGTCAGACCCACCAAGAGCTGAGGTGGAAGAATACTGGAAGGCCATATGGGAAAGACAGGCATCACACAATCCAGATGCCCAATGGCTAGTGGACCTAAGAGCTGACCATAGCAACATCCCAGAACAAGAATCTGCAGTAACCATCTCACTGGCAGATATCCAAGAAAGAGTGTCAAAGATGAAGAGCTGGACAGCACCAGGCCCTGATATGATCCATGCCTACTGGCTGAAGAAGCTAACTGCACTCCATGAACGCCTAGCAGCACAGATGAACCAGCTGCTAAGGGATGGGTCCCACCCAGAGTGGCTAACCCAGGGCAGGACAGTCCTAATCCTGAAGGACCCTCAGAAAGGATCCATCCCATCCAATTACCGGCCAATAACCTGTCTCTCCGCAACATGGAAGGCCCTGTCAGGCATCATCGTGGCCAAGATGAGTAAGCAGGTAGCTCAATACATGAGCGGGGCTCAGAAGGGAATTGGCAGCAACACCAGAGGAGCCAAGCACCAGCTACTGGTCGATAGGGGCAGTTGCCCCATGGGGCATGGGAATGTGGAAGACAACCCTGGAAGCTGACTCAAAGCCAATTGCCCAAGTCAACATCAAATGCGGCATATACCAAGGAGATGCCCTATCGTCACTGTTGTTCTGCATAGGCCTGAACCCCCTCAGTCAGATCATCACAAAGAGTGGTTATGGGTACCAATACTGAAGTGGAGCAACAATCAGCCACCTTCTCTACATCGATGACATCAAGCTATACGCCAGGAATGAGCGAGAAATCGACTCACTAATCCACATCACCGGGATCTACAGCAATGACATAGGGATGTCATTCGGATTGGACAAGAGTGGCCGGATGGTCTCAAAGAGAGGCAAAATGGTCAGAACTGAAAGGGTTGACCTACCAGAGGGCAACATAGGTGATGTCCAAGATAGCTACAAGTACCTTGGTATCCCAGGCTAATGGAAATCACGAGGAAGATGCAAGGAAGTCAACCACAACCAAATACCTCCAGAGAGTAAGGTAAGTCCGGAAAAGTCAGCTGAATGGCAAGAACAAGAGCCAAGCCATCAACATGTATGCACTACCAGTCTTCAGATACCCTGCTGGGATCATAAGCTGGCCAAAGGAAGAGATAGAAGCCACAAATATCAAGACAAGAAAGCTCCCTGAGACTGTACACTAAAAGGAAGGCCGAGGACTAGAGAGCACCAAGGTCACAATCCAGCATGAAACATCAAAAAGACAAAAGTACATCAGAAAAATTGCCACAAAGGACGAACTGCTAAGTCAGTGCCTTAGGCAACAGGGGTTGAAAGAACAGCTTGAACAGATGTGGAAGGTGAGTGTGGTTCCTGTGGTAGTAGGAGCACTCGGGACAGTGACACCCAAATAGGTGAAGTGGCTCCAACAGATCCCAGGAACAACATCAGAAGCCTCAGTCCAGAAGATCGCAGTCCTAGGAACAGCTAAGATACTGCACAGAACCCTTAAACTCCCAGGCCTCTGGTAGAGGACCCAAGCTTGAGAATGACAGAGATATCAACCCCAAGGTTTTTTTGTTTTTTATTATTATTGAATAAGCTCTTAGTTTGTGGGCTACGTTTGGTTTCCATATAAAGGAACTGCACAGTTAGATGTCAAGTCACAGCAGTTGTGTAAAAACATCTCACGTCAGCAGTGAATGCAACACCCAAGACACACCCGAGGGAAGAGGAAGTGAAGGGTCAACCACACATCAACTGTTTAGTTCATCTAGTTCTGTCAGGTTTGGGTCAGAAAACCAGCGATCTACGTGAGGAAGTTCATTTTGGTGTCAGTTAAATGTGCTCATATGCACATAAATGTCTATTATTGAAGACTTCTGTGCACCACTGGCTGGAACAAGACGGTTTAGGTTGAGCAGAGCTGGAAATGTGACTTTGATTTAACACTTATTTTATCTGAAGTGAAAGCACTATGCATCGATTACAGTCTTCTGTTTCCACTCCAGTTTACAGATTTTTATGTCTACCAGGTGTATACTGTATCTCACAGTCAGTAGCGGTTTTAGGCACGGGCGAACCGGGCAGCCGCCCGGGGCGGCATTTTTTCAAGACACAAGGGGGGCGGCACGAGAAAAAAATAAAATAAACAAATAAATCTGCGCCGCTACATGGTTTTCTATTATCTGTCATATCTGTGTGGGGAATTGGCAAATTGTCTCCCCCTGCAGCTGCAGGCGCCCCTGCTGCTGAGAAGGTGCCGTGCATAGAAGCTGTGCGTGAGAAAGGGAAAGGGGAGGAGGGCGCGGGGGACAGTTCACCTCTGGGTCTCTCCCAAATTGAACGGACGGGGGGGCGTCCACTGTATAAAAGTTAGTAACACCTTCACTTTCTTCCATGTAACGCACATTTCATTCATAATATAATAAATAGGCCTATAATTCCTGCACGTTTTGTTTTTTATGAATTGTGTGAAATGGCCAAATAAAAATAGGTAATACAAAACGATCATGTGGTCACCAAGGTGAATTGGTTTAGTCTTGACTTCTGGTCGTGAGTGACAGCGCTGGAGGATGGAAATCTGTTGATTGTCCAGTGTCAAATAAACGCAGAGATGGACAGAAAAAGAAAAGATAAAGGTCTGCTATGTTCTCTCTGTATGATTACAGTATCCATGTCATGAATGAAGGGCTAATGTTAATTGGTGGTAAACGTTTGTTAGCCTTTTTGCTACGATGCTTGCAATGCTTATTACAACAGTAATTCGTCTTAACAAACACCAGATCTAATTTCACCATGAGATTGTGCTTTGCAACAAAACTGTTACAAGTTCAGTTATTATTTATTTCCATCACGTTGGGTCCTGTAATTAGCCAACGAAAATGTCATATCTGTAGGTAGTTTCAAAGATGAACATTTACCATTTGCTACAACTCTATTTCGTGTCAAAACATAGTTTAACCAACCAAAAGTAAGCCAAGCATATAATTGGAGGCAGTAACCAAGGAGCTAATTGTTCCTCCCTGAAAGATAGATTAGTATAACGTCTAATGACAGACACTTAGAGTTTAAGGGCATGTTTATTTAAATTTGTTTAAATTTGCAATTCATGGACGTTCTTTTCTTTAAGCCCACGCGCGCCGGGGGGGGGGGGGGGGGGGGGGGCGCCCGGAGGTGGTCTCGCCCGGGGCGCAATTCAATGTAGAACCGCCACTGCTCACAGTCCAACGTGATAATCAGTGTAGTTGCCTGTACTTTTTCTGTTTGTCACCTAACTTTTGCAGCTTTAATAAACCGTCCAATAACATAATTAAAATGTGTGTCAGCAAAAATTAGATCCAGTTAATCTATGGTAACTATATATCAGTGATTAGCTCCAATAACTTGAAAGTAACTATATAATTCTGAAATACTAACTCGTGTCTCTCTGCAGCTGTGAGTTCTAGTGCTTTCTTTTAGATATTGATATTGCTCTCATTTTTGCAAAGAAAGTTCATTCCTCTCTCCTTTTCATTTTTGTGACACCAAGATTTCCTCAGAAAGAGGAAGAAGAGTTAATTATTCTGACACTGTTCCCTGTAACACACCTGCAGTCAGTACTAACAGATAAAACCAATGTGATGTCGCGGACAAGGTCGTTTGTAGGAGATGTTGCAGGTCATGCTACATTTGAAGCTTGTTGCATGTCATTTTACAGTCTTAAGATGGTGAGAAGGACAGGTAGATGGTCCTTCAACCAGCAAAACCACATTGTGTTACTCATACGCTGTTAGATGAAACCAGGCTGTATAACAACAAGGAAGGCCAGGCTAACCTCCCCTTCTACATTACCTCGCCATGTGTTTTATTTCTTTACTTTGCCTTACCTTATTTTGTCTGTTGTTTTCTGCCTTCCATCGATTATGGGGAATATGGATTTTGTTTTCACTTATTATAAGATACCAGTAGGGGTCATCATTTTCTTACCGTAAGCTAAAAGGTTATTTCTTGGTGATTTAATCTCATTTACAAAGTTCAACACTCATTTTGGAGGGTGTTTTATTATGTGTTGGTGGTGCCGTTCATTGGTGTGTAAAGTGATTTGACATAAGCGACCACAAAAGAATAGTGTGAAGGGTTTAGTGGCATCTCGTGATTAGATTAAAGACTGCAGTCAGCTTAATATCACTTGCATCACCCTCCTCTTCCAAGTATGTGTCAGATCTGCAGGAAACAAAATAACAATAACCATAACCCTCAGGTCAAGGAAAATCCACATTTCAGTCCAAACAAAAGATAACTGAAAAACCCAAAAAAGGTTTATTTTATATTTTTATTTCATTGTATTCATTCACTTTGTTGTGTTAAACTGATGCTTATACATGTATTAGATAGCACTAAATGTTATTACATGTGTGCAGTGACGTGCGGTGAGGTTCGTGGCTGGTGAGGCACCGATTTACAATTATGAACCCAATGAAATAGCTTAAATTCTCCATTCAATTGGCTGCTTCCACTCTGACTGGTTACGTTTCATATCTCAAATGAGCACACATATAGGTATAAGGTACATATCTGGCCAAAGGAACAATGTCAAATCTGTAGTGGTTAAGAGAGAGAATAAGAGTATCCAGTAGAGAGAAGTCCTTACCCATGGACTATATTGCCTGTTGAATAAAAAAAACAGAAAACAATAAAACAATTAGGGTAGCAAATAAATACGTTTTAAATCACTACATTGTAACAATAAACTAGGGGTGAGACTTGATTAAAAAAATTAATCAAATTAATTACAGGGTTTGTAATTACTTAATCTCAATTAATCACATTTTAATCATGTCACAATATTTGCCCCAAAAAGCAACATTTTTTTTTATTTAAATGGATTTTAGTGGACAACTCAATTAAATAAGAGACACACGGACTCTTACTACTTAAAGTACCATTTCTCTGAACTGAAAGATGAACTGAAGATTTTCTTCAGTGACCATAACTTTCAAGTATCTGAGAATTTACATGATGAAGAGTTTCTGACATGCCTGGGTGACATTTTCTCAGCAACAATATTCAGTGTGAGAGATAAAGTAGAGGCCATGATCAGGAAATTGAACCTCTGGTCAAACTGCATGGGCAACGACAAAACAGAGGTCTTTCCGTCGTTGCACGAATTCATGTACGCATATAAGCTCTCCTTGAAAGACAATGTAAAAGACGACACAACCACGCATCTCAGCGTGCTGACTGCAGAGCTGCGCAGGTACAGTCAGGTCCATAAATATTGGAACATTGACACAATTCTAATCTTTTTGGCTCTATACACCACCACAATTGATTTGAAATTAAACGAACAAGATGTGCTTTAACTGCAGACTTTCAGCTTTAATTTGAGGGTATTTACATCCAAATCAGGTGAACAGTGTAGGACACTACAACATTTTGTATATGTGCCTCCCTGCTGGATCCCTGAAAATGGAATTTAATCAGAAGCCACTGCCAGATTTCTGGATCGGACTGCGCACAGAACAGCCTGCGCTGACCAAACACCCTCTCAAGGCTTTGATGCCCTTTGCCACCACGTATTTTTGTGAGAGTGGATTCTCAGCTGTGCCAGCTATGAAAACAAAATGCAGAACGAGCCTCTGTGTGGAGAACAATTTAAAACTCAGACTTTCTCAAATTCAACCAAACATTGCAGAGTTATGTGCGCCCTCTCAAGCACACCCTTGTCATTTAAGCTGTGGTGAGTTTGTACCTCAGTTTCAAGTGGATTCATAACTAAATGTGTTCTAGAAATGTAGCAATGTTTGGTAGATTTCTTTTTTCAAAAGTGAACTGCTGTTGCTCACTGAAAATGCTGGTAAATAAATCTATTTTGTGAGAGATAATTCACTTTAAAAGATTTTATTTGTATGACATGCATACCTTGTGGGGGTTCCTTTTCTAGCTGCTACAAGTGCGTGAGAGTAGAGGGTACATGGCTGGAGGTCAAATGTCTGAAGGGGTACAGGCTGTGAAAAGTTTGGGAATCACTGGGCTCGGAGGAGTTGATTTTGTAATTTTTTCAAAATGGTGTGAAAAAATGGCCGGCAGAAATGGGTGTGGCCTAGTCCATTAGAACCGGGGCTATCTAAGGAATCAGAGGGAGAAAGAATTTTGTTTCTAGGGCACACGGTTCTAGAGATAAATAAATGTAAAACGATAAACCGTAAATTGGCTTATTATAGTGCCACCTAGCTGCAGGCATGTGTACTGACACCATGGCAAAGTGACATACTAGGACTTCTATCAAGTTACCAGGTTTGATGCCTTTCGCACTTGCAGTTTGTCCTGGGCAGACACTTTAGCTATGCAGAATAAGATAAACTAGACAATTCCCCTGCGGGAAATCGCGAGAGTGATGCAGTGGCCGCAGCAGTCTGCGATACCATGCTATATTGCTGTGATAGTACGATGCTACGATGCTACGATGATGCTACTATGCCAAGATGCTACAATGCTATGATGCTAAGATACTAAGATGCTATGATACTAAGATGCTAAAAAGCTAAGATACTATGTTGCTAAGATGCTAAGATGCTACAATGCAATTATACTAAGATGCTATGATGCTTTAATGATCACCTGTTCATATAGTCATAATATAATCCTGGTGAAAATATTTGCGACTTACGTTGCAAATAATTTCATGTTTGACTACAAAAAGTAATGGTCAGGTCAAGACAGGTATGAAAGTATTCGCGACTTACGTCGCGAATGTCTTTACTAAGTAGCATGTCTTTACTACCATGAGCAGCAGCTATAACAAAAAGCACAACTCAAATAGTCATTTAAGGCCTGGTTCCTTCTGACTGGATGGGTGTGAGTTTGATGTCATGCAGGGTACAACAAACCAAACAGGATGAGGAGGATGCAGTAGGCCTGGCTGAGAGAGAGAGACACTGAGAAGGGTCGTCCTTTATGCTTCGCCTTCTACAAACTGAAGGGCAGGTACAGGCAGCAGAGCCCTCCCAGCTCCACCTGAAAGCCAGCATCAAATAAGGAAGAGAGTGGGAGGGATCTCACTAGGATCCCCAGACATAGAACGAGCAAATCGTAACAATTGATCGTTAATCATAATAATTTTAACAATAAAACTCATTACTCCTACCTGAGCAATAGTTTAACAGTTTACGGCACAGTCTTACAGTTAGAAAAACAATAATATTAAACTTAACACATCCAGGCTGTAACAAGGAATCAGCGATGAAGTGAAGACCTTCAAATTGTCCTGCGAGTCCAGCTCTTTGTCTCATGTTGGACGTCACTGCAGTCTGTCTGGATCAGCTGGAGGAAAACTATAGGCAGACAAATAGACATGTCAAATAATGTTATGTAACATACTTAATATAACTCTTATGAGTGTTCAACAGCTCATTATTTATATAATTAAAAACATCATATTATATTAAATTACTCCAATTATATATATATATACTGTCATTAATGTTGTTGCAAGCCATAAATGTTTCCTACTTTATGTGGTGGAATAATATATTTTTCAGTTTGACACAGTTTCATTTAAAAATATCTTCCCTTTAAATTGTAAAACTTCAACATTATTACTGTGATAAGCACCCGCTAGCAAGGCGGCGAATTAGCCGGCGGCTAACCCCACTAGCCTCCGCGTTAGCTCACGGCTAACTGCCGCGGCTAATTCGTGTTTAACTCCCGCGGGTCCGCGGTTAAATCCCGGTTAGCTAGCGGTTAGTTAGCGGTTAGCTCGAGGCTAACTCCGCGGTTGAGTCCGCGGCGTTAAGGTAGCGGCTAGCTAGCTCCGTTAGCTCCGCTAGCTTGCTAACATACATGCGCTATGCTGGAAGGCTAGTCGTCGGCTAAATCACTGGGCGGCTAGTCGTTAGCGTCTGTTAGCAGTTTAGCTATTCACTGACCTAATAAGATGAAGGAAACGGGTCAGGGATGTTGTGTCAGGAGTTTCAGCAAAGCAGCCAGATATAATTTGTGTTTAAAATAAAGGAAAAGGTCATAATGTCAGGTTCTGGCCCCCTACAGTACTGCAGTAATGGTTTGGGGGGTTTTAATGTTTTGGCAGATCATGTTTTCCACTGAGAGCTCTTTTCCCGCCTCTCGTCCCCTGCAGCTGCGTGTGTGAACGTGTGTAAGCTGGTTGGGGTCTGGTTGTCATGGCTACCAGGGTCAACTGCTCCTGTTAGAACGCAGTTGGAAGACGGGGAAAGAGAGAGAAAATGCTGAAAAATCGCCTCGAACAGGAAGGACTTGTGGCCAAACCGTATTTCCAATCATTGAACCGACTTAACTTTGGGCATCTTGAGGCTTTCCTGAACGTCTACATATGCAGTTTGTGGGTAAAATGACGAAATGTGACCTATTCTAAGCGATTCAAAGAAAGGTTACGTCTGCTTTCCTCCAGAAATTTCCCTGCCTTTTTAACATGGCAGTCTATGGAGCTGTGGGTGGGTGTTGCTGGCGCATCTTTGTGTCTGACGCCAAAACTATAAGACTTACAGCTTTAGCAGACGAATTTGAGTGAGAAGACAAATTTTCCTACGTTTCTATGTATAAATTATGTCTGTCGTGTGAAATTTGTGGCCACGGGAGCAGTTTCTGTGCAGTTTTTTGACTAACTTTCTTCTCCCCTCCTCACTCTAGCTGATGATGTCATCCACTCTAGCACAAACATTCCGCGCAATACACACCCATTATAAACCCTGAAATTTGAGTAAAAACCTACACAACTCTGAGGCTTCATAGTTTAAAAACGGTAAAAGTTGTCGATAAGTGAAGTGAATCTCTGAAGAGAAGGCAAGAGTACCTACGTTTTAAAGTTGAAATGAAGTCTCTCGGTTAAAGTATGCCAGAGCAGTTCATTGTTGAAAATGTCTGTTGAATTCTTTTTTTTTTCGGGCTTCTCCATTCATTTCAATTGGGAAATTTGTTGCAGTTTTTTCGCGACGTAGTCGCGAAAAAATCTTGTTTGAAAGAACTGTATAGAAGCACACCGAGTCCGATCGAGACGCACGTTTTGATGTATTTTGTGTCTGTGTGCGACGAACGGTATTTGAGTTGAAAGGTTTCGAAAATGCGTAGGAAAAAGTTTAATAATAACTAGACAATTCCCCTGCGGGAAATCGCGAGAGTGATGCAGTGGCCGCAGCAGTCTGCGATACCATGCTATATTGCTGCGACAGTACGATGCTACGATGCTATGATGATGCTACTATGCCAAGATGCTACAATGCTATGATGCTAAGATACTAAGATGCTATGATACTAAGATGCTACAAAGCTAAGATACTATGTTGCTACGATGCTAAGATGCTACAATGCAATTATACTAAGATGCTATGATGCTTTAATGATCACCTGTTCATATAGTCATAATATAATCCTGGTGAAAATATTTGCGACTAACGTTGCAAATAATTTCATGTTTGACTCCAAAAAGTAATGGTCAGGTCAAGACAGGTATGAAAGTATTCGCGACTTACGTCGCGAATGTCTTTACTAAGTAGCATGTCTTTACTACCATGAGCAGCAGCTATAACAAAAAGCACAACTCAAATAGTCATTTAAGGCCTGGTTCCTTCTGACTGGATGGGTGTGAGTTTGATGTCATGCAGGGTACAACAAACCAAACAGGATGAGGAGGATGCAGTAGGCCTGGCTGAGAGAGAGAGACACTGAGAAGGGTCGTCCTTTACGCCCTTCTACAAACTGAAGGGCAGGTACAGGCGGCAGACCCCTCCCAGCTCCACCTGAAAGCCAGCATCAAATAAGGAAGAGAGTGGGAGGGATCTCACTAGGATCCCCAGACAAAGAACGAGCAAATCGTAACAATTGATCGTTAATCATAATAATTTTAACAATAAAACTCATTACTCCTACCTGAGCAATAGTTTAACAGTTTACGGCACAGTCTTACAGTTAGATAAACAATAATATTAAACTTAACACATCCAGGCTGTAACAAGGAATCAGCGATGAAGTGAAGACCTTCAAATTGTCCTGCGAGTCCAGCTCTTTGTCTCATGTTGGACGTCACTGCAGTCTGTCTGGATCAGCTGGAGGAAAACTATAGGCAGACAAATAGACATGGCAAATAATGTTATGTAACATACTTAATATAACTCTTATGAGTGTTCAACAGCTCATTATTTATTTAATTAAAAACATCATATTATATTAAATTACTCCAATTATATATATATACTGTCATTAATGTTGTTGCAAGCCATAAATGTTTCCTACTTTATGTGGTGGAATAATATATTTTTCAGTTTGACACAGTTTAATTTAAAAATATCTTCCCTTTAAATTGTAAAACTTCAACATTATTACTGTGATAAGCACCCGCTAGCAAGGCGGCGAATTAGCCGGCGGCTAACCCCACTAGCCTCCGCGTTAGCTCACGGCGAACTGCCGCGGCTAATTCGTGTTTAACTCCCGCGGGTCCGCGGTTAAATCCCGGTTAGCTAGCGGTTATTTAGCGGTTAGCTCGAGGCTAACTCCGCGGTTGAGTCCGCGGCGTTAAGCTAGCGGCTAGCTAGCTCCGTTAGCTCCGCTAGCTTGCTAACATACATGAGCTATGCTGGAAGGCTAGTCGTCGGCTAAATCACTGGGCGGCTAGTCGTTAGCGTCTGTTACCAGTTTAGCTATTCACTGACCTAATAAGATGAAGGAAACGGGTCAGGGATGTTGTGTCAGGAGTTTCAGCAAAGCAGCCAGATATAATTTGTGTTTAAAATAAAGGAAAAGGTCATAATGTCAGGTTCTGGCCCCCTACAGTACTGCAGTAATGGTTTGGGGGGTTTTAATGTTTTGGCAGATCATGTTTTCCACTGAGAGCTCTTTTCCCGCCTCTCGTCCCCAGCAGCTGCGTGTGTGAACGTGTGTAAGCTGGTTGGGGTCTGGTTGTCATGGCTACCAGGGTCAACTGCTCCTGTTAGAATGTCAGTTGGAAGACGGGGAAAGAGAGAGAAAATGCTGAAAAATCGCCTCGAACAGGAAGGACTTGTGGCCAAACCGTATTTCCAATCATTGAACCGACTTAACTTTGGGCATCTTGAGGCTTTCCTGAACGTCTAGATGTGTAATTTGTGGGTAAAATGAAGAAATGTGACCTATTCAAAGCGATTCAAAGAAAGGTTACGTCTGCTTTCCTCCAGAAATTTCCCTGCCTTTTTAACATGGCAGTCTATGGAGCTGTGGGTGGGTGTTGCTGGCGCATCTTTGTGTCTGACGCCAAAACTATAAGACTTACAGCTTTAGCAGACGAATTTGAGTGAGAAGACACATTTTCCTACGTTTCTATGTATAAATTATGTCTGTCGTGTGAAATTTGTGGCCACGGGAGCAGTTTCTGTGCAGTTTTTTGACTAACTTTCTTCTCCCCTCCTCACTCTAGCTGATGATGTCATCCACTCTAGCACAAACATTCCGTGCAATACACACCCATTATAAACCCTGAAATTTGAGTAAAAACCTACACAACTCTGAGGCTTCATAGTTTAAAAACGGTAAAAGTTGTCGCTAAGTGAAGTGAATCTCTGAAGAGAAGGCAAGAGTACCTACGTTTTAAAGTTTAAATGAAGTCTCTCGGTTAAAGTATGCCAGAGCAGTTCATTGTTGAAAATGTCTGTTGAATTTTTATTTTTTTCGGGCTTCTCCATTCATTTCAATAGGGAAATTTGTCGCAGTTTTTTCGCGACTACGTCGCGAAAAAATCTTGTTTGGAAGAACTGTATAGAAGCACACCGAGTCCGATCGAGACGCACGTTTTGATGTATTTTGTGTCTGTGTGCGACGAACGGTATTTGAGTTGAAAGGTTTCGAAAATGCGTAGGAAAAAGTTTAATAATAATAATAATAATAAGAAGAAAAACGTAGTGAAGAACAATAGTTTGCAGTGCTTCGCACTGCAAACTATTGACCCCCATAGCTTTGCTATGAGGGGGGTCAATAGTTTGCATTGCGTAGCACTGCATCACTAACTAGACAATTCCCCTGCGGGAAATCGCGAGAGTGATGCAGTGGCCGCAGCAGTCTGCGATACCATGCTATATTGCTGCGACAGTACGATGCTACGATGCTATGATGATGCTACTATGCCGAGATGCTACTACAATGCTATGATGCTAAGATACTAAGATGCTATGATACTAAGATGCTACAAAGCTAAGATACTATGTTGCTACGATGCTAAGATGCTACAATGCAATTATACTAAGATGCTATGATGCTTTAATGATCACCTGTTCATATAGTCATAATATAATCCTGGTGAAAATATTTGCGACTAACGTTGCAAATAATTTCATGTTTGACTACAAAAAGTAATGGTCAGGTCAAGACAGGTATGAAAGTATTCGCGACTTACGTCGCGAATGTCTTTACTAAGTAGCATGTCTTTACTACCATGAGCAGCAGCTATGACAAAAAGCACAACTCAAATAGTCATTTAAGGCCTGGTTCCTTCTGACTGGATGGGTGTGAGTTTGATGTCATGCAGGGTACAACAAACCAAACAGGATGAGGAGGATGCAGTAGGCCTGGCTGAGAGAGAGAGACACTGAGAAGGGTCGTCCTTTATGCTTCGCCTTCTACAAACTGAAGGGCAGGTACAGGCAGCAGAGCCCTCCCAGCTCCACCTGAAAGCCAGCATCAAATAAGGAAGAGAGTGGGAGGGATCTCACTAGGATCCCCAGACAAAGAACGAGCAAATCGTAACAATTGATCGTTAATCATAATAATTTTAACAATAAAACTCATTACATCACATCCAGGCTGTAACAAGGAATCAGCGATGAAGTGAAGACCTTCAAATTGTCCTGCGAGTCCAGCTCTTTGTCTCATGTTGGACGTCACTGCAGTCTGTCTGGATCAGCTGGAGGAAAACTATAGGCAGACAAATAGACATGTCAAATAATGTTATGTAACATACTTAATATAACTCTTATGAGTGTTCAACAGCTCATTATTTATTTAATTAAAAACATCATATTATATTAAATTACTCCAATTATATATATATACTGTCATTAATGTTGTTGCAAGCCATAAATGTTTCCTACTTTATGTGGTGGAATAATATATTTTTCAGTTTGACACAGTTTAATTTAAAAATATCTTCCCTTTAAATTGTAAAACTTCAACATTATTACTGTGATAAGCACCCGCTAGCAAGGCGGCGAATTAGCCGGCGGCTAACCCCACTAGCCTCCGCGTTAGCTCACGGCGAACTGCCGCGGCTAATTCGTGTTTAACTCCCGCGGGTCCGCGGTTAAATCCCGGTTAGCTAGCGGTTAGTTAGCGGTTAGCTCGAGGCTAACTCCGCGGTTGAGTCCGCGGCGTTAAGCTAGCGGCTAGCTAGCTCCGTTAGCTCCGCTAGCTTGCTAACATACATGAGCTATGCTGGAAGGCTAGTCGTCGGCTAAATCACTGGGCGGCTAGTCGTTAGCGTCTGTTAGCAGTTTAGCTATTCACTGACCTAATAAGATGAAGGAAACGGGTCAGGGATGTTGTGTCAGGAGTTTCAGCAAAGCAGCCAGATATAATTTGTGTTTAAAATAAAGGAAAAGGTCATAATGTCAGGTTCTGGCCCCCTACAGTACTGCAGTAATAGTTTGGGGGGTTTTAATGTTTTGGCAGATCATGTTTTCCACTGAGAGCTCTTTTCCCGCCTCTCGTCCCCAGCAGCTGCGTGTGTGAACGTGTGTAAGCTGGTTGGGGTCTGGTTGTCATGCCTACCAGGGTCAACTGCTCCTGTTAGAATGTCAGTTGGAAGACGGGGAAAGAGAGAGAAAATGCTGAAAAATCGCCTCGAACAGGAAGGACTTGTGGCCAAACCGTATTTCCAATCATTGAACCGACTTAACTTTGGGCATCTTGAGGCTTTCCTGAACGTCTAGATGTGTAATTTGTAGGTAAAATGAAGAAATGTGACCTATTCAAAGCGATTCAAAGAAAGGTTACGTCTGCTTTCCTCCAGAAATTTCCCTGCCTTTTTAACATGGCAGTCTATGGAGCTGTGGGTGGGTGTTGCTGGCGCATCTTTGTGTCTGACGCCAAAACTATAAGACTTACAGCTTTAGCAGACGAATTTGAGTGAGAAGACACATTTTCCTACGTTTCTATGTATAAATTATGTCTGTCGTGTGAAATTTGTGGCCACGGGACCAGTTTCTGTGCAGTTTTTTGACTAACTTTCTTCTCCCCTCCTCACTCTAGCTGATGATGTCATCCACTCTAGCACAAACATTCCGCGCAATACACACCCATTATAAACCCTGAAATTTGAGTAAAAACCTACACAACTCTGAGGCTTCATAGTTTAAAAACGGTAAAAGTTGTCGCTAAGTGAAGTGAATCTCTGAAGAGAAGGCAAGAGTACCTACGTTTTAAAGTTTAAATGAAGTCTCTCGGTTAAAGTATGCCAGAGCAGTTCATTGTTGAAAATGTCTGTTGAATTTTTTTTTTTTTCGGGCTTCTCCATTCATTTCAATAGGGAAATTTGTCGCAGTTTTTTCGCGACTACGTCGCGAAAAAATCTTGTTTGAAAGAACTGTATAGAAGCACACCGAGTCCGATCGAGACGCACGTTTTGATGTATTTTGTGTCTGTGTGCGACGAACGGTATTTGAGTTGAAAGGTTTCGAAAATGCGTAGGAAAAAGTTTAATAATAACTAGACAATTCCCCTGCGGGAAATCGCGAGAGTGATGCAGTGGCCGCAGCAGTCTGCGATACCATGCTATATTGCTGTGACAGTATGATGCTACGATGCTATGATGATGCTACTATGCCAAGATGCTACAATGCTATGATGCTAAGATGCTAAGATGCTATGATACTAAGATGCTACAAAGCTAAGATACTATGTTGCTACGATGCTAAGATGCTACAATGCAATTATACCAAGATGCTATGATGCTTTAATGATCACCTGTTCATATAGTCATAATATAGTCCTGGTGAAAATATTTGCGACTTACGTTGCAAATAATTTCATGTTTGACTACAAAAAGTAATGGTCAGGTCAAGACAGGTATGAAAGTATTCGCGACTTACGTCGCGAATGTCTTTACTAAGTAGCATGTCTTTACTACCATGAGCAGCAGCTGTAACAAAAAGCACAACTCAAATAGTCATTTAAGGCCTGGTTCCTTCTGACTGGATGGGTGTGAGTTTGATGTCATGCAGGGTACAACAAACCAAACAGGATGAGGAGGATGCAGTAGGCCTGGCTGAGAGAGAGAGACACTGAGAAGGGTCGTCCTTTATGCTTCGCCTTCTACAAACTGAAGGGCAGGTACAGGCAGCAGAGCCCTCCCAGCTCCACCTGAAAGCCAGCATCAAATAAGGAAGAGAGTGGGAGGGATCTCACTAGGATCCCCAGACAAAGAACGAGCAAATCGTAACAATTGATCGTTAATCATAATAATTTTAACAATAAAACTCATTACTCCTACCTGAGCAATAGTTTAACAGTTTACGGCACAGTCTTACAGTTAGATAAACAATAATATTAAACTTAACACATCCAGGCTGTAACAAGGAATCAGCGATGAAGTGAAGACCTTCAAATTGTCCTGCGAGTCCAGCTCTTTGTCTCATGTTGGACGTCACTGCAGTCTGTCTGGATCAGCTGGAGGAAAACTATAGGCAGACAAATAGACATGTCAAATAATGTTATGTAACATGCTTAATATAACTCTTATGAGTGTTCAACAGCTCATTATTTATTTAATTAAAAACATCATATTATATTAAATTACTCCAATTATATATATATACTGTCATTAATGTTGTTGCAAGCCATAAATGTTTCCTACTTTATGTGGTGGAATAATATATTTTTCAGTTTGACACAGTTTAATTTAAAAATATCTTCCCTTTAAATTGTAAAACTTCAACATTATTACTGTGATAAGCACCCGCTAGCAAGGCGGCGAATTAGCCGGCGGCTAACCCCACTAGCCTCCGCGTTAGCTCACGGCGAACTGCCGCGGCTAATTCGTGTTTAACTCCCGCGGGTCCGCGGTTAAATCCCGGTTAGCTAGCGGTTAGTTAGCGGTTAGCTCGAGGCTAACTCCGCGGTTGAGTCCGCGGCGTTAAGCTAGCGGCTAGCTAGCTCCGTTAGCTCCGCTAGCTTGCTAACATACATGAGCTATGCTGGAAGGCTAGTCGTCGGCTAAATCACTGGGCGGCTAGTCGTTAGCGTCTGTTACCAGTTTAGCTATTCACTGACCTAATAAGATGAAGGAAACGGGTCAGGGATGTTGTGTCAGGAGTTTCAGCAAAGCAGCCAGATATAATTTGTGTTTAAAATAAAGGAAAAGGTCATAATGTCAGGTTCTGGCCCCCTACAGTACTGCAGTAATGGTTTGGGGGGTTTTAATGTTTTGGCAGATCATGTTTTCCACTGAGAGCTCTTTTCCCGCCTCTCGTCTCCAGCAGCTGCGTGTGTGAACGTGTGTAAGCTGGTTGGGGTCTGGTTGTCATGGCTACCAGGGTCAACTGCTCCTGTTAGAATGTCAGTTGGAAGACGGGGAAAGAGAGAGAAAATGCTGAAAAATCGCCTCGAACAGGAAGGACTTGTGGCCAAACCGTATTTCCAATCATTGAACCGACTTAACTTTGGGCATCTTGAGGCTTTCCTGAACGTCTAGATGTGTAATTTGTAGGTAAAATGAAGAAATGTGACCTATTCAAAGCGATTCAAAGAAAGGTTACGTCTGCTTTCCTCCAGAAATTTCCCTGCCTTTTTAACATGGCAGTCTATGGAGCTGTGGGTGGGTGTTGCTGGCGCATCTTTGTGTCTGACGCCAAAACTATAAGACTTACAGCTTTAGCAGACGAATTTGAGTGAGAAGACACATTTTCCTACATTTCTATGTATAAATTATGTCTGTCGTGTGAAATTTGTGGCCACGGGAGCAGTTTCTGTGCAGTTTTTTGACTAACTTTCTTCTCCCCTCCTCACTCTAGCTGATGATGTCATCCACTCTAGCACAAACATTCCGCGCAATACACACCCATTATAAACCCTGAAATTTGAGTAAAAACCTACACAACTCTGAGGCTTCATAGTTTAAAAACGGTAAAAGTTGTCGCTAAGTGAAGTGAATCTCTGAAGAGAAGGCAAGAGTACCTACGTTTTAAAGTTTAAATGAAGTCTCTCGGTTAAAGTATGCCAGAGCAGTTCATTGTTGAAAATGTCTGTTGAATTTTTTTTTTTTTCGGGCTTCTCCATTCATTTCAATAGGGAAATTTGTCGCAGTTTTTTCGCGACTACGTCGCGAAAAAATCTTGTTTGAAAGAACTGTATAGAAGCACACCGAGTCCGATCGAGACGCACGTTTTGATGTATTTTGTGTCTGTGTGCGACGAACGGTATTTGAGTTGAAAGGTTTCGAAAATGCGTAGGAAAAAGTTTAATAATAATAATAATAAGAAGAAAAACGTAGTGAAGAACAATAGTTTGCAGTGCTTCGCACTGCAAACTATTGACTCCCATAGCTTTGCTATGAGAGTCAATAGTTTGCATTGCGTAGCACTGCATCACTAACTAGACAATTCCCCTGCGGGAAATCGCGAGAGTGATGCAGTGGCCGCAGCAGTCTGCGATACCATGCTATATTGCTGTGATAGTACGATGCTACGATGATGCTACTATGCCAAGATGCTACTACAATGCTATGATGCTAAGATACTAAGATGCTATGATACTAAGATGCTACAAAGCTAAGATACTATGTTGCTACGATGCTAAGATGTTACAATGCAATTATACTAAGATGCTATGATGCTTTAATGATCACCTGTTCATATAGTCATAATATAATCCTGGTGAAAATATTTGCGACTTACGTTGCAAATAATTTCATGTTTGACTACAAAAAGTAATGGTCAGGTCAAGACAGGTATGAAAGTATTCGCGACTTACGTCGCGAATGTCTTTACTAAGTAGCATGTCTTTACTACCATGAGCAGCAGCTATAACAAAAAGCACAACTCAAATAGTCATTTAAGGCCTGGTTCCTTCTGACTGGATGGGTGTGAGTTTGATGTCATGCAGGGTACAACAAACCAAACAGGATGAGGAGGATGCAGTAGGCCTGGCTGAGAGAGAGAGACACTGAGAAGGGTCGTCCTTTATGCTTCGCCTTCTACAAACTGAAGGGCAGGTACAGGCAGCAGACCCCTCCCAGCTCCACCTGAAAGCCAGCATCAAATAAGGAAGAGAGTGGGAGGGATCGTCACACCCCCACCAGGATTATATTATGACTATATGAACAGGTGAATTATTATGATTAACGATCAATTATTACAATTTGCTCGTTAATCATAATAATTTTAACAATAAAACTCATTACTCCTACCTGAGCAATAGTTTAACAGTTTACGGCACAGTCTTACAGTTAGAAAAACAATAATATTAAACTTAACACATCCAGGCTGTAACAAGGAATCAGCAATGAAGTGAAGACCTTCAAATTGTCCTGCGAGTCCAGCTCTTTGTCTCATGTTGGACGTCACTGCAGTCTGTCTGGATCAGCTGGAGGAAAACTATAGGCAGACAAATAGACATGTCAAATAATGTTATGTAACATACTTAATATAACTCTTATGAGTGTTCAACAGCTCATTATTTATTTCATTAAAAACATCATATTATATTAAATTACTCCAATTATATATATATATACTGTCATTAATGTTGTTGCAAGCCATAAATGTTTCCTACTTTATGTGGTGGAATAATATATTTTTCAGTTTGACACAGTTTAATTTAAAAATATCTTCCCTTTAAATTGTAAAACTTCAACATTATTACTGTGATAAGCACCCGCTAGCAAGGCGGCGAATTAGCCGGCGGCTAACCCCACTAGCCTCCGCGTTAGCTCACGGCTAACTGCCGCGGCTAATTCGTGTTTAACTCCCGCGGGTCCGCGGTTAAATCCCGGTTAGCTAGCGGTTAGTTAGCGGTTAGCTCGAGGCTAACTCCGCGGTTGAGTCCGCGGCGTTAAGGTAGCGGCTAGCTAGCTCCGTTAGCTCCGCTAGCTTGCTAACATACATGCGCTATGCTGGAAGGCTAGTCGTCGGCTAAATCACTGGGCGGCTAGTAGTTAGCGTCTGTTACCAGTTGAGCTATTCACTGACCTAATAAGATGAAGGAAACGGGTCAGGGATGTTGTGTCAGGAGTTTCAGCAAAGCAGCCAGATATAATCTGTGTTTAAAATAAAGGAAAAGGCCCAGCAGCTGTGTGAAAGCACCAAGGGAGACAGGGGTGGTTTGGGGGGTTTTAATGTTTTGGCAGATCATGTTTTCCACTGAGAGCTCTTTTCCCGCCTCTCGTCCCCTCCTGCTGCGTGTGTAAGCTGGTTGGGGTCTGGTTGTCATGGCTACCAGGGTCAACTGACGCTGAAGTCTCCTTTTCTCTCTCACCTCTGCCTGAGTCAGAGGGAAAGTGCAAACTAGGATTTGCCCTCCGAACAAATGCTCATAAATCAAAAACTACAAGTCCTATCGGGAAAACGAACACATCGTGAGCGTCAGCCGAGGGTTTTCTAGAATTTAGTGTTGTTCCCACGCGCCTACTGCGAAAATTGTGGCCGTAGTCGTTTTAGAAAAAAAGTATGCGACGTGAAAAATCGTCGAAAAATCGCTCTCGCTTTCCACATACACACACATGGGGAAAAATTCGAAAACTGGTCGGCGCACTCCTCGCTCGGAGGAGCCTGCAGCCCAAACCGTACGTCTCACACAAATAAAACCCACACCATCTGAAAGCCAACAAAAATCCCTACGTTTTTACGTATTTTTTATCTCTGTACCTCAAAATCTGTGGCCACCACGTGAGATTGAACCTTTTTTTTTCAGAATATCACCGAAACTCTGAAGTTAGAGTGTCGGTCAGAGTGGGCCCATAGAGCCCCATTATAAACGCTGATTTTTTATTTTTTTCCCCAAATTTCACCAAAACGTAAACTGCGACCCTGACCAAACCGTAAAAGGTATCGAAACGCCGTTTTCAGGAAGAGAAAGATACACTTCCCGTGCCTCGTACAAACTTCCAAGCAAGTTTCTACTACAAAGCATGGCCGAGTAATCACTCGACAAAGCCAAGCTGTAAATTTTGGAATGTTGCCGCTTTTTTCGGGCTTCTCCATTCATTTCAATGGGAAATTTATCGCGGTTTTTTCGCGACTACGTCGCGAAAAAATCTTGTTTGAAAGAACTGTATAGAAGCACACCGAGTCCGATCGAGACGCACGTTTTGATGTATTTTGTGTCTGTGTGCGACGAACGGTATTTGAGTTGAAAAGTTTCGAAAATCCGTAGGAAAAAGTTTAATAATAATAAGAAGAAAAAACGTAGTGAAGAACAATAGTTTGCAGTGCTTCGCACTGCAAACTATTGACTCCCATAGCTTTGCTATGAGGGTCAATAGTTTGCATTGCGTAGCACTGCATCACTAACTAGACAATTCCCCTGCGGGAAATCGCGAGAGTGATGCAGTGGCCGCAGCAGTCTGCGATACCATGCTATATTGCTGTGATAGTACGATGCTACGATGCTACGATGATGCTACTATGCCAAGATGCTACAATGCTGAATGAATGAATGAATTTATTTATCATTGAGAGATACTCACGAGCACGAACGGGGGGACGAGCTTGAGAGCAGGGTCGGTGGGAAGGCTCCTCTCCGGCCGGGGGGGACGTCTGATGAAACATTAAGACCAAACACATACAGAACTCAGCAGTTAAGGAGAAAACAATAGATGTAACATTTCTAGAGCCATTTTCACGCAGACAGATGTCATTGTGGCACAGAAGCTTATCTACTGTGTAAATACCTCCAGGGGGGAAGGGGTGGACCTCAGCTCCTCCAGGTCGAGCCTCCTCCAGCGCTGCTTCACCGCCATGGAACGTCTGGACTTCCTAGGCATCCTGCTGACAAAAAATAGACAGAAAAAAAAAACAAGACAAAATACTTTTCAAAGCTTAACAGGCTATCAAACCTATCAAACTAACCTAAACCCTAACCTTTACCTAAACTCTAACTACCTAATGTAAAATAATCTAATCTAAGACAAATTAATGTAATATGTTATACTTAAATTAAATCTGTGTAGATGAAGGTGTGGTGAATGTATGTGTGTGGGTGAGGTGGCGATACTGCTCTGCGATGGTTGAGGGCGATGAATCAACGATGATCACTCTCAGCTGTCGAAGCACAGGAACCCTTTAATCCTATCAAAGACAATGCAAAAAAATTGAAATGTCTTTCAAATGTTATAAGTAAATGTAAGCAACAAGCTAATAACAAAGCAGACACATGTTAAACATCTGTAGTTGTCATAAAGTGTGTGTTTTCCTTATACTAAGATGCTATGATGCTAAGATGCTTTAATGATGCTACAATGCTATGATGCTAAGATGCTTTAATGATGCTACCATGATGCTACCATGCTATGATGCTTTAATGATCACCTGTTCATATAGTCATAATATAATCCATGTTTGACTACAAAAAGTAATGGTCACGTCAAGACAGGTATGAAAGTATTCGCGACTTACGTCGCGAATGTCTTTACTAAGTAGCATGTCTTTACTACCATGAGCAGCAGTTATAACAAAAAGCACAACTCAAATAGTAATTTAAGGCCTGGTTCCTTCTGACTGGATGGGTGTGAGTTTGATGTCACGCAGGGTACAACAAACCAAACAGGATGAGGAGGATGCAGTAGGCCTGGCTGAGAGAGACAGACACTGAGAAGGGTCGTCCTTTACGCCCTTCTACAAACTGAAGGGCAGGTACAGGCGGCAGACCCCTCCCAGCTCCACCTGAAAGCCAGCATCAAATAAGGAAGAGAGTGGGAGGGATCTCACTAGGATCCCCAGACAAAGAACGAGCAAATCGTAACAATTGATCGTTAATCATAATAATTTTAACAATAAAACTCATTACTCCTACCTGAGCAATAGTTTAACAGTTTACGGCACAGTCTTACAGTTAGAAAAACAATAATATTAAACTTAACACATCCAGGCTGTAACAAGGAACCAGCGATGAAGTGAAGACCTTCAAATTGTCCTGCGAGTCCAGCTCTTTGTCTCATGTTGGACGTCACTGCAGTCTGTCTGGATCAGCTGGAGGAAAACTATAGGCAGACAAATAGACATGTCAAATAATGTTATGTAACATACTTAATATAACTCTTATGAGTGTTCAACAGCTCATTATTTATTTAATTAAAAACATCATATTATATTAAATTACTCCAATTATATATATATACTGTCATTAATGTTGTTGCAAGCCATAAATGTTTCCTACTTTATGTGGTGGAATAATATATTTTTCAGTTTGACACAGTTTAATTTAAAAATATCTTCCCTTTAAATTGTAAAACTTCAACATTATTACTGTGATAAGCACCCGCTAGCAATGCGGCGAATTAGCCGGCGGCTAACCCCACTAGCCTCCGCGTTAGCTCACGGCGAACTGCCGCGGCTAATTCGTGTTTAACTCCCGCGGGTCCGCGGTTAAATCCCGGTTAGCTAGCGGTTAGTTAGCGGTTAGCTCGAGGCTAACTCCGCGGTTGAGTACGCGGCGTTAAGGTAGCGGCTAGCTAGCTCCGTTAGCTCCGCTAGCTTGCTAACATACATGAGCTATGCTGGAAGGCTAGTCGTCGGCTAAATCACTGGGCGGCTAGTCGTTAGCGTCTGTTACCAGTTGAGCTATTCACTGACCTAATAAGATGAAGGAAACGGGTCAGGGATGTTGTGTCAGGAGTTTCAGCAAAGCAGCCAGATATAATTTGTGTTTAAAATAAAGGAAAAGGTCATAATGTCAGGTTCTGGCCCCCTACAGTACTGCAGTAATGGTTTGGGGGGTTTTAATGTTTTGGCAGATCATGTTTTCCACTGAGAGCTCTTTTCCCGCCTCTCGTCCCCAGCAGCTGCGTGTGTGAACGTGTGTAAGCTGGTTGGGGTCTGGTTGTCATGGCTACCAGGGTCAACTGCTCCTGTTAGAATGTCAGTTGGAAGACGGGGAAAGAGAGAGAAAATGCTGAAAAATCGCCTCGAACAGGAAGGACTTGTGGCCAAACCGTATTTCCAATCATTGAACCGACTTAACTTTGGGCATCTTGAGGCTTTCCTGAACGTCTAGATGTGTAATTTGTAGGTAAAATGAAGAAATGTGACCTATTCAAAGCGATTCAAAGAAAGGTTACGTCTGCTTTCCTCCAGAAATTTCCCTGCCTTTTTAACATGGCAGTCTATGGAGCTGTGGGTGGGTGTTGCTGGCGCATCTTTGTGTCTGACGCCAAAACTATAAGACTTACAGCTTTAGCAGACGAATTTGAGTGAGAAGACAAATTTTCCTACGTTTCTATGTATAAATTATGTCTGTCGTGTGAAATTTGTGGCCACGGGAGCAGTTTCTGTGCAGTTTTTTGACTAACTTTCTTCTCCCCTCCTCACTCTAGCTGATGATGTCATCCACTCTAGCACAAACATTCCGCGCAATACACACCCATTATAAACCCTGAAATTTGAGTAAAAACCTACACAAATCTGAGGCTTCATAGTTTAAAAACGGTAAAAGTTGTCGACAAGTGAAGTGAATCTCTGAAGAGAAGGCAAGAGTACCTACGTTTTAAAGTTGAAATGAAGTCTCTCGGTTAAAGTATGCCAGAGCAGTTCATTGTTGAAAATGTCTGTTGAAATATTTTTTTTTTCGGGCTTCTCCATTCATTTCAATTGGGAAATTTGTCGCAGTTTTTTCGCGACTACGTCGCGAAAAAATCTTGTTTGAAAGAACTGTATAGAAGCACACCGAGTCCGATCGAAACGCACGTTTTGATGTATTTTGTGTCTGTGTGCGACGAACGGTATTTGAGTTGAAAGGTTTCGAAAATGCGTAGGAAAAAGTTTAATAATAACTAGACAATTCCCCTGCGGGAAATCGCGAGAGTGATGCAGTGGCCGCAGCAGTCTGCGATACCATGCTATATTGCTGCGACAGTACGATGCTACGATGCTATGATGATGCTACTATGCCAAGATGCTACAATGCTATGATGCTAAGATACTAAGATGCTATGATACTAAGATGCTACAAAGCTAAGATACTATGTTGCTACGATGCTAAGATGCTACAATGCAATTATACTAAGATGCTATGATGCTTTAATGATCACCTGTTCATATAGTCATAATATAATCCTGGTGAAAATATTTGCGACTAACGTTGCAAATAATTTCATGTTTGACTCCAAAAAGTAATGGTCAGGTCAAGACAGGTATGAAAGTATTCGCGACTTACGTCGCGAATGTCTTTACTAAGTAGCATGTCTTTACTACCATGAGCAGCAGCTATAACAAAAAGCACAACTCAAATAGTCATTTAAGGCCTGGTTCCTTCTGACTGGATGGGTGTGAGTTTGATGTCATGCAGGGTACAACAAACCAAACAGGATGAGGAGGATGCAGTAGGCCTGGCTGAGAGAGAGAGACACTGAGAAGGGTCGTCCTTTACGCCCTTCTACAAACTGAAGGGCAGGTACAGGCGGCAGACCCCTCCCAGCTCCACCTGAAAGCCAGCATCAAATAAGGAAGAGAGTGGGAGGGATCTCACTAGGATCCCCAGACAAAGAACGAGCAAATCGTAACAATTGATCGTTAATCATAATAATTTTAACAATAAAACTCATTACTCCTACCTGAGCAATAGTTTAACAGTTTACGGCACAGTCTTACAGTTAGATAAACAATAATATTAAACTTAACACATCCAGGCTGTAACAAGGAATCAGCGATGAAGTGAAGACCTTCAAATTGTCCTGCGAGTCCAGCTCTTTGTCTCATGTTGGACGTCACTGCAGTCTGTCTGGATCAGCTGGAGGAAAACTATAGGCAGACAAATAGACATGGCAAATAATGTTATGTAACATACTTAATATAACTCTTATGAGTGTTCAACAGCTCATTATTTATTTAATTAAAAACATCATATTATATTAAATTACTCCAATTATATATATATACTGTCATTAATGTTGTTGCAAGCCATAAATGTTTCCTACTTTATGTGGTGGAATAATATATTTTTCAGTTTGACACAGTTTAATTTAAAAATATCTTCCCTTTAAATTGTAAAACTTCAACATTATTACTGTGATAAGCACCCGCTAGCAAGGCGGCGAATTAGCCGGCGGCTAACCCCACTAGCCTCCGCGTTAGCTCACGGCGAACTGCCGCGGCTAATTCGTGTTTAACTCCCGCGGGTCCGCGGTTAAATCCCGGTTAGCTAGCGGTTATTTAGCGGTTAGCTCGAGGCTAACTCCGCGGTTGAGTCCGCGGCGTTAAGCTAGCGGCTAGCTAGCTCCGTTAGCTCCGCTAGCTTGCTAACATACATGAGCTATGCTGGAAGGCTAGTCGTCGGCTAAATCACTGGGCGGCTAGTCGTTAGCGTCTGTTACCAGTTTAGCTATTCACTGACCTAATAAGATGAAGGAAACGGGTCAGGGATGTTGTGTCAGGAGTTTCAGCAAAGCAGCCAGATATAATTTGTGTTTAAAATAAAGGAAAAGGTCATAATGTCAGGTTCTGGCCCCCTACAGTACTGCAGTAATGGTTTGGGGGGTTTTAATGTTTTGGCAGATCATGTTTTCCACTGAGAGCTCTTTTCCCGCCTCTCGTCCCCAGCAGCTGCGTGTGTGAACGTGTGTAAGCTGGTTGGGGTCTGGTTGTCATGGCTACCAGGGTCAACTGCTCCTGTTAGAATGTCAGTTGGAAGACGGGGAAAGAGAGAGAAAATGCTGAAAAATCGCCTCGAACAGGAAGGACTTGTGGCCAAACCGTATTTCCAATCATTGAACCGACTTAACTTTGGGCATCTTGAGGCTTTCCTGAACGTCTAGATGTGTAATTTGTGGGTAAAATGAAGAAATGTGACCTATTCAAAGCGATTCAAAGAAAGGTTACGTCTGCTTTCCTCCAGAAATTTCCCTGCCTTTTTAACATGGCAGTCTATGGAGCTGTGGGTGGGTGTTGCTGGCGCATCTTTGTGTCTGACGCCAAAACTATAAGACTTACAGCTTTAGCAGACGAATTTGAGTGAGAAGACACATTTTCCTACGTTTCTATGTATAAATTATGTCTGTCGTGTGAAATTTGTGGCCACGGGAGCAGTTTCTGTGCAGTTTTTTGACTAACTTTCTTCTCCCCTCCTCACTCTAGCTGATGATGTCATCCACTCTAGCACAAACATTCCGTGCAATACACACCCATTATAAACCCTGAAATTTGAGTAAAAACCTACACAACTCTGAGGCTTCATAGTTTAAAAACGGTAAAAGTTGTCGCTAAGTGAAGTGAATCTCTGAAGAGAAGGCAAGAGTACCTACGTTTTAAAGTTTAAATGAAGTCTCTCGGTTAAAGTATGCCAGAGCAGTTCATTGTTGAAAATGTCTGTTGAATTTTTTTTTTTTTCGGGCTTCTCCATTCATTTCAATAGGGAAATTTGTCGCAGTTTTTTCGCGACTACGTCGCGAAAAAATCTTGTTTGGAAGAACTGTATAGAAGCACACCGAGTCCGATCGAGACGCACGTTTTGATGTATTTTGTGTCTGTGTGCGACGAACGGTATTTGAGTTGAAAGGTTTCGAAAATGCGTAGGAAAAAGTTTAATAATAATAATAATAACTAGACAATTCCCCTGCGGGAAATCGCGAGAGTGATGCAGTGGCCGCAGCAGTCTGCGATACCATGCTATATTGCTGTGATAGTACGATGCTACGATGATGCTACTATGCCAAGATGCTACTACAATGCTATGATGCTAAGATACTAAGATGCTATGATACTAAGATGCTACAAAGCTAAGATACTATGTTGCTACGATGCTAAGATGTTACAATGCAATTATACTAAGATGCTATGATGCTTTAATGATCACCTATTCATATAGTCATAATATAATCCTGGTGAAAATATTTGCGACTTACGTTGCAAATAATTTCATGTTTGACTACAAAAAGTAATGGTCAGGTCAAGACAGGTATGAAAGTATTCGTATACTTAAGTCGCGAATGTCTTTACTAAGTAGCATGTCTTTACTACCATGAGCAGCAGCTATAACAAAAAGTACAACTCAAATAGTCATTTAAGGCCTGGTTCCTTCTGACTGGATGGGTGTGAGTTTGATGTCATGCAGGGTACAACAAACCAAACAGGATGAGGAGGATGCAGTAGGCCTGGCTGAGAGAGAGAGACACTGAGAAGGGTCGTCCTTTACGCCCTTCTACAAACTGAAGGGCAGGTACAGGCAGCAGACCCCTCCCAGCTCCACCTGAAAGCCAGCATCAAATAAGGAAGAGAGTGGGAGGGATCTCACTAGGATCCCCAGACAAAGAACGAGCAAATCGTAACAATTGATCGTTAATCATAATAATTTTAACAATAAAACTCATTACTCCTACCTGAGCAATAGTTGAACAGTTGACGGCACAGTCTTACAGTTAGATAAACAATAATATTAAACTTAACACATCCAGGCTGTAACAAGGAATCAGCGATGAAGTGAAGACCTTCAAATTGTCCTGCGAGTCCAGCTCTTTGTCTCATGTTGGACGTCACTGCAGTCTGTCTGGATCAGCTGGAGGAAAACTATAGGCAGACAAATAGACATGTCAAATAATGTTATGTAACATACTTAATATAACTCTTATGAGTGTTCAACAGCTCATTATTTATTTAATTAAAAACATCATATTATATTAAATTACTCCAATTATATATATATACTGTCATTAATGTTGTTGCAAGCCATAAATGTTTCCTACTTTATGTGGTGGAATAATATATTTTTCAGTTTGACACAGTTTCATTTAAAAATATCTTCCCTTTAAATTGTAAAACTTCAACATTATTACTGTGATAAGCACCCGCTAGCAAGGCGGCGAATTAGCCGGCGGCTAACCCCACTAGCCTCCGCGTTAGCTCACGGCGAACTGCCGCGGCTAATTCGTGTTTAACTCCCGCGGGTCCGCGGTTAAATCCCGGTTAGCTAGCGGTTAGTTAGCGGTTAGCTCGAGGCTAACTCCGCGGTTGAGTCCGCGGCGTTAAGCTAGCGGCTAGCTAGCTCCGTTAGCTCCGCTAGCTTGCTAACATACATGAGCTATGCTGGAAGGCTAGTCGTCGGCTAAATCACTGGGCGGCTAGTCGTTAGCGTCTGTTAGCAGTTTAGCTATTCACTGACCTAATAAGATGAAGGAAACGGGTCAGGGATGTTGTGTCAGGAGTTTCAGCAAAGCAGCCAGATATAATTTGTGTTTAAAATAAAGGAAAAGGTCATAATGTCAGGTTCTGGCCCCCTACAGTACTGCAGTAATGGTTTGGGGGGTTTTAATGTTTTGGCAGATCATGTTTTCCACTGAGAGCTCTTTTCCCGCCTCTCGTCCCCAGCAGCTGCGTGTGTGAACGTGTGTAAGCTGGTTGGGGTCTGGTTGTCATGGCTACCAGGGTCAACTGCTCCTGTTAGAATGTCAGTTGGAAGACGGGGAAAGAGAGAGAAAATGCTGAAAAATCGCCTCGAACAGGAAGGACTTGTGGCCAAACCGTATTTCCAATCATTGAACCGACTTAACTTTGGGCATCTTGAGGCTTTCCTGAACGTCTAGATGTGTAATTTGTAGGTAAAATGAAGAAATGTGACCTATTCAAAGCGATTCAAAGAAAGGTTACGTCTGCTTTCCTCCAGAAATTTCCCTGCCTTTTTAACATGGCAGTCTATGGAGCTGTGGGTGGGTGTTGCTGGCGCATCTTTGTGTCTGACGCCAAAACTATAAGACTTACAGCTTTAGCAGACGAATTTGAGTGAGAAGACACATTTTCCTACGTTTCTATGTATAAATTATGTCTGTCGTGTGAAATTTGTGGCCACGGGAGCAGTTTCTGTGCAGTTTTTTGACTAACTTTCTTCTCCCCTCCTCACTCTAGCTGATGATGTCATCCACTCTAGCACAAACATTCCGCGCAATACACACCCATTATAAACCCTGAAATTTGAGTAAAAACCTACACAACTCTGAGGCTTCATAGTTTAAAAACGGTAAAAGTTGTCGCTAAGTGAAGTGAATCTCTGAAGAGAAGGCAAGAGTACCTACGTTTTAAAGTTTAAATGAAGTCTCTCGGTTAAAGTATGCCAGAGCAGTTCATTGTTGAAAATGTCTGTTGAATTTTATTTTTTTTCGGGCTTCTCCATTCATTTCAATAGGGAAATTTGTCGCAGTTTTTTCGCGACTACGTCGCGAAAAAATCTTGTTTGAAAGAACTGTATAGAAGCACACCGAGTCCGATCGAGACGCACGTTTTGATGTATTTTGTGTCTGTGTGCGACGAACGGTATTTGAGTTGAAAGGTTTCGAAAATGCGTAGGAAAAAGTTTAATAATAATAATAATAATAATAATAATAAGAAGAAAAACGTAGTGAAGAACAATAGTTTGCAGTGCTTCGCACTGCAAACTATTGACCCCCATAGCTTTGCTATGAGGGGGGTCAATAGTTTGCATTGCGTAGCACTGCATCACTAATAATAAGAAGAAAAACGTAGTGAAGAACAATAGTTTGCAGTGCTTCGCACTGCAAACTATTGACCCCCATAGCTTTGCTATGAGGGGGGTCAATAGTTTGCATTGCGTAGCACTGCATCACTAACTAGAAAATTCCCGCGGAAATTTTTGAAGTGCCGAGTGGGCTGTTGCCGGGGTTCTGCATTGAAAAAGCACACCTCAAATAGCCACAAATGTTAGCAATTAGCATGTCTTTACATGCAGTCAAGCATTAGCCGCTAATGTTAGCAATTAGCATGTCTTTACAACCACGAGCGGCTGGCACGCTAGCTACTCATGGCAGTAAAGCATTAACCACAAATGTTAGCAATTAGCATGTCTTTACTACCATGAGCAGCTAGCACGCTGGCTGCTCTTGGTAGTAAAGCATTAGCCACTAATGTTAGCAATTAGCATGTCTTTACTAAGTAGCATGTCTTTACTACCATGAGCAGCAGCTATAACAAAAAGCACAACTCAAATAGTCATTTAAGGCCTGGTTCCTACTGACAGGATGGGTGTGAGTTTGATGTCATGCAGGGAACAACAAACCAAACAGGATGAGGAGGATGCAGTAGGCCTGGCTGAGAGAGAGAGACACTGAGAAGGGTCGTCCTTTATGCCCTTCTACAAACTGAAGGGCAGTTACAGGCAGCAGACCCCTCCCAGCTCCACCTGAAAGCCAGCATCAAATAAGGAAGAGAGTGGGAGGGATCGTCAGAATTAGCATTTCTTTACATACAGTCAAGCATTAGCCACAAATGTTAGCAATTAGCATGTCTTTACTACCACGAGCGGCTAGCACGCTAGCTTACTCATGCCAGTAAAGCATGAACCACAAATGTTAGCAATTAGCATGTCTTTACTACCATGAGCAGCTAGCATGCTGGGTGCTCTTGGTAGTAAAGCATTAGCCACTAATGTTTACAATTAGCATGTCTTTACTAAGTAGCATGTCTTTACTACCATGAGCAGCTAGGACGCTGGCTGCTCTTGGTAGTAAAGCATTAGCCACTAATGTTAGCAATTAGCATGTCTTTACTAAGTAGCATGTCTTTACTACCATGAGAAGGGTCGTCCTTTATGCCCTTCTACAAACTGAAGGGCAGGTACAGGCAGCAGACCCCTCCCAGCTCCACCTGAAAGCCAGCATCAAATAAGGAAGAGAGCGAGACGGATCGTCACACCCCCACCTTTAAGAGGGGTGTCCTCACTAGGATCCCCAGACAAAGAACGAGCAAATCGTGATAATTGATCGTTAATCATAATAATTTTAACAATAAAACTCATTACTCCTGCCTGAGCAATAGTTTAACAGTTCACGGCACAGTCTTACAGTTAGAAAAACATCAATATTAAACTTAACACATCCAGGCTGTAACAAGGAATCAGCGATGAAGTGAAGACCTTCAAATTGTCCTGTGAGTCCAGCTCTTCGTCTCACGTTGGACGTCACTGCAGTCTGTCTGGATCAGCTGGAGGAATACTATACGCAGACAAATAGACCTGTCAAATAATGTTATGTAACATACTTAATATAACTCTTATGAGTGTTCAACAGCTCATTATTTATTTAATTAAAAACATCATATATTAAATTACTCCAATTATATATATATACTGTCATTAATGTTGTTGCAAGCCATAAATGTTTCCTACTTTATGTGGTGGAATAATATATTTTTCAGTTTGACACAGTTTAATTTAAAAATATCTTCCCTTTAAATTGTAAAACGTCAACATTATTACTGTGATAAGCTCCCGCGAGCAACGCGGCGAATTAGCCGGCGGCTAACCCCACTAGCCTCCGCGTTAGCTCACGGCTAACCGCCGCGGCTAATTCGTGTTTAACTCCCGCGGGTCCGCGGTTAAATCCCGGTTAGCTAGCGGTTAGCTAGCGGTTAGCTCGAGGCTAACTCCGCGGTTGAGTCCGCGGCGTTAAGGTAGCGGCTAGCTAGCTCCGTTAGCTCCGCTAGCTCGCTAACATACATGAGCTATGGTGGACGGCTAGTCGTTAGCGTCTGTTAGCAGTTTAGCTATTCACTGACCTAATAAGATGAAGGAAACGGGTCAGGGATGTTGTGTCAGGAGTTTCAGCAAAGCAGCCAGATATAATTTGTGTTTAAAATAAAGAAAAAAGGTCAAACATGACTGAGAAGTTGTCATTCAGTCAATGAGAAGAGCTATAGCTAAGAGGCCCAGCAGCTGTTTGAAAGAACCAAGGGAGACAGGGATGGTTTGGGGGGTTTTAATGTTTTGGCAGATCCTGTTTTCCACTGGGAGCTTAAATAGTGGCTAGCGCTGACGCGCTAGCTGCTCTGCTTTCTCTGTCTGTCATTTTACACACGCAGATTCAAATTAAGTGCTAAGAACTACTAAAATGGCTGCCTAATGTTAGCATTAGGTTAATGCATGTCTTTAATTTTTAGTGGCAAGAAATTAGTGGCTAGCTATTCGCTAACATGCTAATGGTGCCACTAATGCTACCACCAATTTCTACCACTAAAAATTAGCATTAGCCGCTAATGGTAGCAATTAACATGACGTGCTAGCCACTAATTTTAACATTGGTTTAGTGTTAGCATGTCTTTTAAGCCACTAAAAATTAAATACATGCTAATTGCTAACATGCTAATTGCTAATATGCTATTCGCTAACATGCTAATGCTGCCACTAATGCTACCACCAATTTCTTGCCACTAAAAAGTAGCATTAGCCGCTAATGTTAGCAATTAACATGACGCGCTAGCCAATGACAGACAGACACCTGTCATTGTTCAACTTAGGTGCCAAAAGCCAAAATGGCTGCCCCACATACCAGTTACTTATGTCAGTTGGAAGTTTCCCGCCTCTTTCTGTGGAGACCCTCCTCTTCTGCTGCGTGTGAGCGTGTGTATGCCCGTTGGGGCCTTGTTGTCACGGTTACCAGTTTGAATTTCAGTTAGAAGATGGCTAGAGGGAGAGAAAATGCTGAAACAAACCTCCTCGAACAGGAAGGCCTTGTGGCCAAACCGTGTTTCCAATCATTGAACCGACTTCACTTTGGGCATCTTGAGTCTTTCCTGAACGTCTAGATATGCAGTTTGTGGGTAAAATGAAGAAATGTGAGCTATAAAGAGCGATTCAAAGAAAGGATTGCTTCTGCTTTGCTCCAGAAATTTAACATGGCAGTCTATGAAGCTGTGGATGGGTGTTGCTGGCGCATCTTTGCGTCTCACGCCAAAACTATAAGACTTTACAGCTTTAGCAGACGAATTTGAGCGAGAAGACAAATTTTCCTACGTTTCTATGTATAAATTATGTCTGAGGTGTGAAATTTGTGGCCACGGGAGCAGTTTCTGTTTTATTTTTTGCCTATTTTCTTCTCTCCTCCTCACTCTACCTGCCACTCTAGCACCAACATTCCGCGCAATACACACCCATTATAAACCCTGAAATTTGAGTAAAAACCTACACAACTCTGAGGCTTCATAGTTTAAAAACGGTAAAAGGAGTCGATAAGTGAAGTGAATCGCTGAAGAGAAGGCAAGAGTACCTACGTTTTAAAATTTAAATGGAGTCTCTCGGTGAAAGTATGCCAGAGCAGTTGATTGTTGAAAATGTCTGTTTTTTTTTTTTTTTTTTCGGGCTTCTCCATTCATTTCAATGGGAAATTTTCTGCGGTTTTTCGCGAATAAATTCGCGAAAAACTCGTCAATCCCTTATAAAAGTAATAGCACGGGATTCGGGATCAAAACACACGTTTTGATATATCATGTGTTGGGGTCCTCTCGCCGGTTCGGGCCGCATTAATCGGCGAAAAAGGGCGGAAAATGAATAATAAGTAAAAATAAAACTGCAAAGAAACACGCAGAAGATCAATAGTGGCCTCGTGCCTATGGCACGAGGCCACTCCTCCCATAGCTTGCTATGGGAGGAGTGGCCTCGTGTCATAGGCACTCGGCACTAATAATAATAAGAAGAAGAAAAACGTAGTGAAGAACAATAGTTTGCAGTGCTTCGCACTGCAAACTATTGACCCCCATAGCTTTGCTATGAGGGGGGTCAATAGTTTGCATTGCGTAGCACTGCATCACTAACTAGAAAATTCCCGCAGGAAATTTTGAGAGTGCCGAGTGGGCTGTTGCCGGGGTTCTGTATTGAAAAAGCACACCTCAAATAGTATTTTTTAACATGTATATTTACACACATGAGCCACTAATTCTAGCATTAGCCACAAATGTTAGCATGCTAGCTACTCATGGCAGTAAAGCATTAACCACAAACGTTAGCAATTAGCATGATGAGCTAGCCACTAATTTTAGCATTGGCTTAGTGTGGTATGGCTTCACAATACCCTCAAATAGTAATTTTTAACATGTATATTTACACACATGAGCCACTAATTCTAGCATAAGCTGCTAATGTTAGCAATTAGCATGATGCGCTAGCCACTAATTTTAGCATTGGCTTAGTGTGGTATAGCTTCACAATACCCTCAAATAGTAATTTTTAACATGTATATTTACACACATGAACCACTAATTCTAGCATAAGCTGCTAATGTTAGCAATTAGCATGATGCGCTAGCCACTAATTTTAGCATTGGCTTAGTGTGGTATAGCTTCACAATACCCTCAAATAGTAATTTTTAACATGTATATTTACACACATGAGCCACTAATTCTAGCATTAGCCATAAATGTTAGCAATTAGCATGTCTTTACTACCACGAGCGGCTCGCACGCTAGCTACTCATGGCAGTAAAGCATTAACCACAAATGTTAGCAATTAGCATGTCTTTACTACCACGAGCGACTGGCACGCTAGCTACTCATGGCAGTAAAGCATTATTTACACACATGAGCCACTAATTCTAGCATTAGCCATAAATGTTAGCAATTAGCATGTCTTTACTACCACGAGCGGCTCGCACGCTAGCTACTCATGGCAGTAAAGCATTAACCACAAATGTTAGCAATTAGCATGTCTTTACTACCACGAGCGGCTGGCACGCTAGCTACTCATGGCAGTAAAGCATTAACCACAAATGTTAGCAATTAGCATGATTCGCTAGCCACTAATTTTAGCATTGGCTTAGTGTGGTATAGCTTCACAATACCCTCAAATAGTAATTTTTAACATGTATATTTACACACATGAGCCACTAATTCTAGCATAAGCTGCTAATGTTAGCAATTAGCATGATGCGCTAGCCACTAATTTTAGCATTGGCTTAGTGTGGTATAGCTTCACAATACCCTCAAATAGTAATTTTTAACATGTATATTTACACACATGAACCACTAATTCTAGCATAAGCTGCTAATGTTAGCAATTAGCATGATGCGCTAGCCACTAATTTTAGCATTGGCTTAGTGTGGTATAGCTTCACAATACCCTCAAATAGTAATTTTTAACATGTATATTTACACACATGAGCCACTAATTCTCGCATAAGCTGCTAATGTTAGCAATTAGCATGATGCGCTAGCCACTAATTTTAGCATTGGCTTAGTGTGGTATAGCTTCACAATACCCTCAAATAGTATTTTTTAACATGTATATTTACACACATGAACCACTAATTCTAGCATAAGCTGCTAATGTTAGCAATTAGCCTGATGCGCTAGCCACTAATTTTAGCATTGGCTTAGTGTGGTATAGCTTCACAATACCCTCAAATAGTAATTTTTAACATGTATATTTACACACATGATCCACTAATTCTAGCATTAGCCATAAATGTTAGCAATTAGCATGTCTTTACTACCACGAGCGGCTAGCACGCTAGCTACTCATGGCAGTAAAGCATTAACCACAAATGTTAGCAATTAGCATGTCTTTACTACCATGAGCAGCTAGCATGCTGGCTGCTCTTGGTAGTAAAGCATTAGCCACTAATGTTAGCAATTAGCATGTCTTTACTAAGTAGCATGTCTTTACTCCCATGAGCAGCAGCTATAACAAAAAGCACAACTCAAATAGTCATTTAAGGCCTGGTTCCTACTGACTGGATGGGTGTGAGTTTGATGTCATGCAGGGTACAACAAACCAAACAGGATGAGGAGGATGCAGTAGGCCTGGCTGAGAGAGAGAGACACTGAGAAGGGTCGTCCTTTATGCTTCGCCTTCTACAAACTGAAGGGCAGGTACAGGCAGCAGACCCCTCCCAGCTCCACCTGAAAGCCAGCATCAAATAAGGAAGAGAGTGGGAGGGATCTCACTAGGATCCCCAGACAAAGAACAAGCAAATCGTAACAATTGATCGTTAATCATAATAATTTTAACAATAAAACTCATTACTCCTACCTGAGCAATAGTTTAACAGTTTACGGCACAGTCTTACAGTTAGAAAAACAATAATATTAAACTTAACACATCCAGGCTGTAACAAGGAATCAGCGATGAAGTGAAGACCTTCAAACTGTCCTGTTAGTCCAGCTCTTTGTCTCATGTTGGACGTCACTGCAGTCTGTCTGGATCAGCTGGAGGAAAACTATAGGCAGACAAATAGACATGTCAAATAATGTTATGTAATATACTTAATATAACTCTTATGAGTGTTCAACAGCTCATTATTTATTTAATTAAAAACATCATATTATATTAAATTACTCCAATTATATATATACTGTCATTAATGTTGTTGCAAGCCATAAATGTTTCCTACTTTATGTGGTGGAATAATATATTTTTCAGTTTGACACAGTTTCATTTAAAAATATCTTCCCTTTAAATTGTAAAACTTCAACATTATTACTGTGATAAGCACCCGCTAGCAAAGCGGCGAATTAGCCGGCGGCTAACCCCACTAACCTCCGCGTTAGCTCAAGGCTAACTGCCGCGGCTAATTCGTGTTTAACTCCCGCGGGTCCGCGGTTAAATCCCGGTTAGCTAGCGGTTAGCTAGCGGTTAGCTCGAGGCTAACTCCGAGGTTGAGTCCGCGGCGTTAAGGTAGCGGCTAGCTAGCTCCGTTAGCTCCGCTAGCTTGCTAACATATGTAACCTATCTTTTTGTTATGGCAGCCCTCAGTAGATTAGTCAGTATTCGTCACACAGGATGTGGAGTTTTATTGTGAAGGGGTGACCGGAAGTGTTGTGGTTGTTGCCGCGGGAACTTGACAGATGTGGAGAAAATAAAGTTCGGCACTGTTGCCGCTGAAGACGGCCATTCGTGTCCGTTTGTTGTTTTATTATTCACCCCAGTATAGGCGCCCTGAATACTCGGTCACATTGGTGGCAGCGGTGGGATTTTCCCTACGTGGATAACAAGAATTAACGACCGCCGAAACAGTTCGCCGAAGTTTAGCTAAGTGGCTAGCTACCGTCAGCATCATTAGCTTAGCGGCTCAAGTGTAATTAGCACAAAGTGTATGCCGTGTCGTCAGACCTGCACTTCGCGGTAATTAATTCACTCGGTCCGAAGAAACAAAACGACTGAAGCTGCAAGTATGTGGAAGTTTGACCAGGACCCACTGTGTGACAGAGAGCGACGCGGTGAGAGGCCATTAACCAGTGGAGTGAGGATAGAACTCCCGCCGCCCTTCACCGGAGAAGACAAGCAAAGTTTCCCCTGTTGGGCCAGACAGTATGAAGTGGCTGTGAGAGCGCTCGTGGGAGGCACCAGGGATGACTATGATTATGAACTGGTGAGACTGTTGCCAACACGGCTGACCAAGGCTGCTTTTCTCCTGTGGGACAGCCTGCCAGCGGCCGTTCAGGCTGATTATCCTGCAGTTAAAGAGAAGCTGCTCGAGGCTTTTGGACAGAGACATTTTCTAGATTGTTTCAGAGCTAACCTCTCTGCTCGCCCCCTGGCTCCAGGGGAGAGCTTGGACGTTTATGCAGCAGACATAAGCCAGCTAGTGCAAGAAGCCTTCCCAGGTTATGGTGACATAGCCCAAAAAGAGGAAAAATTTCGGAGGTTCCTGGCGGGACTCGACCCAACTCTGCGAGCTAAATGTCACGAGCAGGGGGCTACTGACCTGGAGGAGGCCCTGGTCATTGCTGCCCGATGTGAAATGGCCAGAGAGACTTTGAAACTGGACTACGTCAATATCCAAGCACGCCACGCTTCCCCTGGGGGGAGTGCAACCACCATGGTGCACTCCATTTCGGATGGAGGAGGTTCTTACAAAGCTATAGAGAGGCTTACTGAGGACATGAGAGAAATGAGACTGGAGATGAGACGTATGATGGAAGAGAATAAGCGCCTGAGAGGCAATAGCTGGAGGGATGAGTGGAGAACCTCTTCCCCAGGGTGTCAGTGTGTATGTGGGGAACAGGGCTGTCAGTCACGTCGCCTTCGGGTCGAGCCGAGAGGGCGGTCACCGGACCGTCGCTGGCCTGAGCAGAGAGCAGAGGGGGGCCCCACGGACAGACCACCTCCCCGTGCTACTTATGATGATAGAGCGCCCTCGCCAACCTGGCGTGGTCCTCGACCTTCCAGGGGCCCCTTTAATGATGACGCACAGAGACGCCGAGGAGTACGGTTCCTCTCGCCCAGAAGGGAGGACACCTCCAATCAGTCGGGAAAAGAGGTGTAGCTGGTGTCGCGGCCCAGACATCAGCTACATTCCCCATGGGCCTCCTGGAAGAAGAAACAGGTACTTCCCACACAGTTGACACACTGACACCGGACACTGAAGGGCAGCCGTACACCTCCTATGTGAGGGGGAGCATTGAGGGGACTGAAGTCAACATCCTGGTGGACTCAGGTGCGACAGAGTCGTTTATAAGTGCTGACTTCCGCAAATCAGTTCCAACACTGCACAAGCGCCCCCTAAAGGCTGACTTTGTTGCTGCCCGGGCTGTGAATGGACAGATGCTGGACACTTTGGGGACCATAACAGCCACTTTACATCTGGGAAATAATTCTTGGCAGCATGTGTTCCACGTGCTTCGGGGGTCCACACAGACCGTACTACTGGGCCTCGACTTCCTGGTTCCAAACCGTGCCCTTCTGGATTATGCTCGCGGCACACTGCAGCTATGGGACACGATTGTCCCGCTCCTGAGTGGAAAGGACTTGATCCCAGAGTGTTGCAATGTTTCTATAACCACTGCCACGACACTGCCTCCCCTCAGTGAAATGCTGGTGCCGGTCAGTGTGTCGCCGATCAGGCCCATGGACCAATCCCCTGACTTTGTGGGCTATTTAAAGCCCAACATCCAGAACAAATGTGAGTGTGTGGTGGCTCATGCAGTAACCTCTGTGAGAAAAGGGGTTACACTGGCCCGTGTGTTAAATCCCACACATCAGGACATTACGCTGAGAGAAGGGACACATCTGGGGGAGTTTTTCTCTGTGGACGAATCAGAGATTGTGCCACTCACACATGCTCCGGCCGAGATAGTCTCTGCTATTTCATCCACTGAACTGCCCTTGGTGTCACTGCAAGAGTCTCCCGCCAGCCAGCAGCAAAAAGAAAAAATAGCTGCTCTGCTGGCAGAACATCAGGAGATATTCAACATGACAAAAGGAGTGGCTGGTAAATGCACCCTCATCAAGCATAGCATCAAAACAGGCGACCATCCTCCTATAAGACAGCGGGCCTATCGTGCCTCTCCAGACAAGAAGGAGGAAATTGACAGGCAGGTGGAGGCCCTATTAGAGGATGGGGTGATAGAGGGAAGCTTTAGCCCCTGGGCCTCGCCTGTTGTTCTGGTGAAGAAGAAGAACGGTGAGTGGAGATTTTGTATTGACTATCGCCGCTTGAACAGTATAACTGTGAAAGACTGTCATCCTCTCCCCAGAGTAGATGACACCTTGGATGCACTGGCCGGCTCCCTCTGGTTTAGCACCTTAGATTTCTCGAACGGCTATTGGCAAGTGGAGGTCGCAGAAGAAGACCGCGAGAAGACAGCCTTTACCACCGGCCGTGGTCTCTACCAGTGGCGGTCGATGCCGATGGGCCCCACCAACTCACCTGCAACGTTTCAGCGTATGATGGAGCTGGTGCTGAGGGGACTTCCCTGGCAGGTGTGTATGGTGTATCTCGACGATGTCCTGATATACAGCCCCACGTTTGAGGACCATCTTTGCAGCCTCCGCGAGGTCTTCTCCAGGATTCAGGCAGCTGGCCTCAGACTTAACCCTAAAAAGTGCCACCTCGCTAGAGACCATGTAGTGTTCCTGGGACATGTGGTGTCCCGCCATGGCCTGCAGCCAGACCCTCGAAACACAGACAAAGTGAGGAGTTGGCCCACTCCCAAGAATCCAACTGAGGTGAGGGCTTTTGTGGGACTCTGTTCATACTACCGCCGTTTTGTCAGAGACTTTGCACAGCGTGCCGCTTCCCTGCACCGCTTAACGTGCAAAGATGTGCCTTTCCAGTGGACGACAGAATGTGATGCAGCCTTTGAGTACTTAAAAGGGGTACTCTCCACTGCCCCTGTGGTCACCATGCCGGACTTCAACATCCCCTTTAAAGTGTACACGGATGCCTCCATGGAAGCAGTGGGGGCTGTGTTAGCTCAGGATAAAGATGGACTGGAACGAGTGGTGGTGTATGCCAGTCAGTCTCTGTCAGCCACTGAGAAACGTTGGTCCACATTTGACAGAGAGCTGTGGGCTGTAGTGTGGGCGGTGCGCCAGTTCAGGCATTACATTGGTGCTGCGGCTTTCACCATTATAACAGACCATAAGCCTCTGTTGGGCCTGCGTGGCATGTCCATTGACAAAGATCCTACAGGAAGGAGAGCAAGATGGATGTTGGAATTGGATCCTTTCAACTGGGTCATGAAACACAAACATGGACATCAGCATGCCAATGCTGACGCTCTTTCGCGGAGACCCCCTGAGTGTGAGTCTGAGGCCACAGATAGCCATCAACAGGAAATGGCTGCTCAGGTGAACACCATAGACTCGCAACGGGAGTCACCTGCTCCCCCCTCACACCCCATTGGACCGCACCTACCGGCCGGAGGTCTCCAGGTCGCTGATGCTGCCACTGGGGGGCAGTATAGGGACATGAACAGTGAACCAGATGACTTGTTTTTCTTGTCTTCACTCTCACAGGATGAAGCTGGCGTCGCAGAGCTGCAGCGGGCTGATCCTGACATTAGCAGAGTATTGGACTGGGTTGAAAGTAATGGTTCTCGGCCTCCTCGGGACCAGATGAGAGGCCAGCCTCGGCGGCTGCGTAAATTGTGGACAGAATTTTCTCGTCTCTCTGTTGTGAATGGACTCCTCTGTCGGACGGTGAACTCCCCCACCAGGGGTGGTGCTATTTGTCAGGTGGTGGTGCCCTCATCACTTGTCCCAGAGGTGCTGCGGCAACTGCATGGAGGTTCCATGGCGGCACATTTCTCAGCAGACAGAGTATGGGAAAGAGCGAGACAGACTTATTTCTGGCCCTTCATGTTCGGAGATATTCAGCAGTGGTGTGAGCAGTGCATCCCCTGTCAAACACGCAGGGCCCCGGTGCCCAAGCATAGGGCACCGATGGGAGGGGTTCAAGCAAGCCGACCATTTCAGAGAGTGGCCATGGACATTCTAGAACTGCCAATGACTTCTAAAGGTAACAGATATGTGTTAGTAGTTGAAGACTACTTCACCAAGTTTGTAAATCTGTATGCCCTCCATAACCAGACAGCTCAGTCAGTAGCACAGTGTTTGTTTGACGACTATGTGCTGCTACATGGCATCCCAGAGGCGCTTCACAGTGACCAGGGCCGGCAATTTGAGTCGGAGATTGTGCAGAGACTATGTCGACTTTTGGGGATCACTAAGACCCGCACAGCCCCTTACAATCCCAAATCAGATGGCATGGTTGAACGTTTTAATCGGACTCTTATTGGTCAGCTGGCCAAGGCTTTGCTTGCCACGGGTGGAGAATGGGATAACTACCTGAACTCTGTGGCTTTTGCCTACAACACATCTGTTCATGCCAGCACCAGCTACACTCCATACTATCTGGTTCATGGACGCGAGGCCCGAGTCCCGGTGGATGTTTTGGTGCCATCACAGCAGGGACGCTGGGGGGTCTTTCCGTCTCAGGGGGACTACGTGACCTCTTTGGTGGAGAAACTGGAGACTGCGTTCAGTGCTGTCAGACGGGTCAGCACCTGTGCCCGGGAGAAGCAGAAACTGTATCACGATGGAACAGCTCGTCACAGGCCCTATGCTGTGGGGGATCTGGTCTGGCTCCGTAATCCTACGGAGGACCGGATGAAACTTGCGCCTCACTGGAAGGGCCCGTTCGAGATCCTGGCGGTGTTGGGCTCGCAGGAAGACGCTGGTCTCATCTATCGCATTGGCTATCCTTTGGACTCTGACGGGAAAGAGCAGATCGTTCACTACGATCGGCTGAAGCCATACACACTGCCTATGCCTCCCGGTTCTTCCAGCAGCTCTTCCCCTCCTGCAGTCTTCTCACAGCTGGACGATGGACTGTTACATGGGGACTGGGTGGCTGAGGAACCACTCATCACTGGCAGTGTAGGGACAGAGTCTGCTACAGGTTCGAGTGAGCCTCCACCACGGCTGTCTCGGTTTGGGAGAGCTGTGAGGCAGCCTGTTCATTTCAAGGACTTTGTTACTGATCAGTGAATATCATACTTTCAATGTATGCATAATGTGTGGGTCAGTGTTGTGTTTTCTTGGTGAGTTTTCATGCTGGTTGGTGTTCTGATTCAAGAGCCGGGGGGGTTATTGGTATATGCAATTTGATTAATGCCTGTGGGGATCTGTATATATTTATATATATATGTTTTTTTTGTTTGTTTGTTTGTTTTTTTTATTATGCAGGCTCAAAACAACACTGTTAGGTTGTGAGGAAGGATGTGATGCTCTTTCCTGTTAGGCTATGCCTTGAGGGTTTGAAAGTTGTATGTGTATTTCATTTGACCTGTTAATGGATGCTGTTCATGTGTGAAACGAGGACGTTTTGTTTTGGAGGGGTGGAGGTATGTAACCTATCTTTTTGTTATGGCAGCCCTCAGTAGATTAGTCAGTATTCGTCACACAGGATGTGGAGTTTTATTGTGAAGGGGTGACCGGAAGTGTTGTGGTTGTTGCCGCGGGAACTTGACAGATGTGGAGAAAATAAAGTTCGGCACTGTTGCCGCTGAAGACGGCCATTCGTGTCCGTTTGTTGTTTTATTATTCACCCCAGTATAGGCGCCCTGAATACTCGGTCACACATACATGCGCTATGCTGGAAGGCTAGTCGTCGGCTAAATCACTGGGCGGCTAGTCGTTAGCGTCTGTTAGCAGTTAAGCTATTCACTGACCTAATGAGATGAAGGAAACGGGTCAGGGATGTTGTGTCAGGAGTTTCAGCAAAGCAGCCAGATATAATTTGTGTTTAAAATAAAGGAAAAGGTCAAACATGAAGTTGTCATTCAGTCAATGAGAAGAGCTATAGCTAAGAGGCCCAGCAGCTGTGTGAAAGCACCATGGGAGACGGTTTGGGGGGTTTTAATGTTTTGGCAGATCATGTTTTCCACTGAGAGCTCTTTTCCCGCCTCTCGTCCCCAGCAGCTGCGTGTGTGAACGTGTGTAAGCTGGTTGGGGTCTGGTTGTCATGGCTACCAGGGTCAACTGCTCCTGTTTGAATGTCAGTTGGAAGACGGGGAGAGAGAGAGAAAATGCTGAAAAAACGCCTCGAACAGGAAGGACTTGTGGCCAAACCGTATTTCCAATCATTGAACCGACTTAACTTTGGGCATCTTGAGGCTTTCCTGAACGTCTACATATGCAATTTGTGGGTAAAATGAAGAAATGTGACCTATTTAAAGCGATTCAAAGAAAGGTTACGTCTGCTTTCCTCCAGAAATTTCCCTGCCTTTTTAACATGGCAGCCTATGGAGCTGTGGATGGGTGTTGCTGGTGCATCTTTGTGTCTGACGCCAAAACTATAAGACTTACAGCTTTAGCAGACGAATTTGAGTGAGAAGACAAATTTCCTATGTTTCTATGTATAAATTATGTCTGTCGTGTGAAATTTGTGGCCACGGGAGCAGTTTCTGTACAGTTTTTTGACTAATTTTCTTCTCTCCTCCTCACTCTAGCTGATGATGTCATCCACTCTAGCACAAACATTCCGCGCAATACACACCCATTATAAACCCTGAAATTTGAGTAAAAACCTACACAACTCTGAGGCTTCATAGTTTAAAAACGGTAAAAGTTGTCGATAAGTGAAGTGAATCTCTGAAGAGAAGGCAAGAGTACCTACGTTTTAAAGTTGAAATGAAGTCTCTCGGTTAAAGTATGCCAGAGCAGTTCATTGTTGAAAATGTCTGTTGATTTTTTTTTTTTTTCGGGCTTCTCCATTCATTTCAATGGGAAATTTATCGCGGTTTTTCGCGAATAAATTCGCGAAAAACTCACGAATCCCTTATAAAAGTAATAGCACGGGATTCGGGATCAAAACACACGTTTTGATATATCATGTGTTGGGGTCCTCTCGCCGGTTCGGGCCGCATTAATCGGCGAAAAAGGGCGGAAAATGAATAATAAGTAAAAACTAGAAAATTCCCGCGGAAATTTTTGAAGTGCCGAGTGGGCTGTTGCCGGGGTTCTGTATTGAAAAAGCACACCTCAAATAGCCACAAATGTTAGCAATTAGCATGTCTTTACATGCAGTCAAGCATTAGCCGCTAATGTTAGCAATTAGCATGTCTTTACTACCATGAGCAGCTGGCACGCTGGATGCTCTTGGTAGTAAAGCATTAGCCACTAATGTTAGCAATTAGCATGTTTTTACTAAGTAGCATGTCTTTACTACCATGAGCAGCAGCTATAACAAAAAGCACAACTCAAATAGTCATTTAAGGCCTGGTTCCTACTGACAGGATGGGTGTGAGTTTGATGTCATGCAGGGTACAACAAACCAAACAGGATGAGGAGGATGCAGTAGGCCTGGCTGAGAGAGAGAGACACTGATAAGGGTCGTCCTTTATGCTTCGCCTTCTACAAACTGAAGGACAGGTACAGGCAGCAGACCCCTCCCAGCTCCACCTGAAAGCCAGCATCAAATAAGGAAGAGAGCGAGACGGATCGTCACACCCCCACCTTTAAGAGGGGTGTCCTCACTAGGATCCCCAGACAAAGAACAGCAAATCGTGATAATTGATCGTTAATCATAATAATTTTAACAATAAAACTCATTACTCCTGCCTGAGCAATAGTTTAACAGTTCACGGCACAGTCTTACAGTTAGAAAAACATCAATATTAAACTTAACACATCCAGGCTGTAACAAGGAATCAGCGATGAAGTGAAGACCTTCAAATTGTCCTGTGAGTCCAGCTCTTCGTCTCACGTTGGACGTCACTGCAGTCTGTCTGGATCAGCTGGAGGAATACTATACGCAGACAAATAGACCTGTCAAATAATGTTATGTAACATACTTAATATAACTCTTATGAGTGTTCAACAGCTCATTATTTATTTAATTAAAAACATCATATATTAAATTACTCCAATTATATATATATACTGTCATTAATGTTGTTGCAAGCCATAAATGTTTCCTACTTTATGTGGTGGAATAATATATTTTTCAGTTTGACACAGTTTAATTTAAAAATATCTTCCCTTTAAATTGTAAAACGTCAACATTATTACTGTGATAAGCTCCCGCGAGCAACGCGGCGAATTAGCCGGCGGCTAACCCCACTAGCCTCCGCATTAGCTCACGGCTAACCACCGTGGCTAATTCGTGTTTAACTCCCGCGGGTCTGCGGTTAAATCCCGGTTAGCTAGCGGTTAGCTAGCGGTTAGCTCGAGGCTAACTCCGCGGTTGAGTCCGCGGCGTTAAGGTAGCGGCTAGCTAGCTCCGTTAGCTCCGCTAGCTCGCTAACATACATGAGCTATGGTGGACGGCTAGTCGTTAGCGTCTGTTAGCAGTTTAGCTATTCACTGACCTAATAAGATGAAGGAAACGGGTCAGGGATGTTGTGTCAGGAGTTTCAGCAAAGCAGCCAGATATAATTTGTGTTTAAAATAAAGAAAAAAGGTCAAACATGACTGAGAAGTTGTCATTCAGTCAATGAGAAGAGCAATAGCTAAGAGGCCCAGCAGCTGTGTGAAAGCACCAAGGGAGACAGGGATGGTTTGGGGGGTTTTAATGTTTTGGCAGATCCTGTTTTCCACTGGGAGCTTAAATAGTGGCTAGCGCTGACGCGCTAGCTGCTCTGCTTTCTCTGTCTGTCATTTTACACACGCAGATTCAAATTAAGTGCTAAGAACTACTAAAATGGCTGCCTAATGTTAGCATTAGGTTAATGCATGTCTTTAATTTTTAGTGGCAAGAAATTAGTGGCTAGCTATTCGCTAACATGCTAATGGTGCCACTAATGCTACCACCAATTTCTACCACTAAAAATTAGCATTAGCCGCTAATGGTAACAATTAACATGACGCGCTAGCCACTAATTTTAACATTGGTTTAGTGTTAGCATGTCTTTTAAGCCACTAAAAATTAAATACATGCTAATTGCTAACATGCTAATTGCTAATATGCTATTCGCTAACATGCTAATGCTGCCACTAATGCTACCACCAATTTCTTGCCACTAAAAAGTAGCATTAGCCGCTAATGGTAACAATTAACATGACGCGCTAGCCACTAATTTTAACATTGGTTTAGTGTTAGCATGTCTTTTAAGCCACTAAAAATTAAATACATGCTAATTGCTAACATGCTAATTGCTAATATGCTATTCGCTAACATGCTAATGCTGCCACTAATGCTACCACCAATTTCTTGCCACTAAAAAGTAGCATTAGCCGCTAATGTTAGCAATTAACATGACGCGCTAGCCAATGACAGACAGACACCTGTCATTGTTCAACTTAGGTGCCAAAAGCCAAAATGGCTGCCCCACATACCAGTTACTTATGTCAGTTGGAAGTTTCCCGCCTCTTTCTGTGGAGACCCTCCTCTTCTGCTGCGTGTGAGCGTGTGTATGCCCGTTGGGGCCTTGTTGTCACGGTTACCAGTTTGAATTTCAGTTAGAAGATGGCTAGAGGGAGAGAAAATGCTGAAACAAACCTCCTCGAACAGGAAGGCCTTGTGGCCAAACCGTGTTTCCAATCATTGAACCGACTTCACTTTGGGCATCTTGAGTCTTTCCTGAACGTCTAGATATGCAGTTTTTGGGCAAAATGAAGAAATGTGAGCTATAAAGAGCGATTCAAAGAAAGGATTGCTTCTGCTTTGCTCCAGAAATTTAACATGGCAGTCTATGAAGCTGTGGATGGGAGTTGCTGGCGCATCTTTGCGTCTCACGCCAAAACTATAAGACTTTACAGCTTTAGCAGACGAATTTGAGCGAGAAGACAAATTTTCCTACGTTTCTATGTATAAATTATATCTGAGGTGTGAAATTTGTGGCCACGGGAGCAGTTTCTGTTTTATTTTTTGCCTAATTTTCTTCTCTCCTCCTCACTCTAGCTGATGATGTCATCCACTCTGGCACAAACATTCCGCGCAATACACACCCATTATAAACCCTGAAATTTGAGTAAAAACCTACACAACTCTGAGGCTTCATAGTTTAAAAACGGTAAAAGGAGTCGATAAGTGAAGTGAATCGCTGAAGAGAAGGCAAGAGTACCTACGTTTTAAAATTTAAATGGAGTCTCTCGGTGAAAGTATGCCAGAGCAGTTGATTGTTGAAAATGTCTGTTGATTTTTTTTTTTTTTCGGGCTTCTCCATTCATTTCAATGGGAAATTTTCTGCGGTTTTTCGCGAATAAATTCGCGAAAAACTCGTCAATCCCTTATAAAAGTAATAGCACGGGATTCGGGATCAAAACACACGTTTTGATATATCATGTGTTGGGGTCCTCTCGCCGGTTCGGGCCGCATTAATCGGCGAAAAAGGGCGGAAAATGAATAATAAGTAAAAAAAATAAAACTGCAAAGAAACACGCAGAAGATCAATAGTGGCCTCGTGCCTATGGCACGAGGCCACTCCTCCCATAGCTTGCTATGGGAGGAGTGGCCTCGTGTCATAGGCACTCGGCACTAACTAGAAAATTCCCGCGGAAATTTTTGAAGTGCCGAGTGGGCTGTTGCCGGGGTTCTGTATTGAAAAAGCACACCTCAAATAGCCACAAATGTTAGCAATTAGCATGTCTTTACATGCAGTCAAGCATTAGCCGCTAATGTTAGCAATTAGCATGTCTTTACTACCATGAGCAGCTGGCACGCTGGATGCTCTTGGTAGTAAAGCATTAGCCACTAATGTTAGCAATTAGCATGTCTTTACTAAGTAGCATGTCTTTACTACCATGAGCAGCAGCTATAACAAAAAGCACAACTCAAATAGTCATTTAAGGCCTGGTTCCTACTGACAGGATGGGTGTGAGTTTGATGTCATGCAGGGTACAACAAACCAAACAGGATGAGGAGGATGCAGTAGGCCTGGCTGAGAGAGAGAGACACTGATAAGGGTCGTCCTTTATGCTTCGCCTTCTACAAACTGAAGGACAGGTACAGGCAGCAGACCCCTCCCAGCTCCACCTGAAAGCCAGCATCAAATAAGGAAGAGAGCGAGACGGATCGTCACACCCCCATCTTTAAGAGGGGTGTCCTCACTAGGATCCCCAGACAAAGAACAGCAAATCGTGATAATTGATCGTTAATCATAATAATTTTAACAATAAAACTCATTACTCCTGCCTGAGCAATAGTTTAACAGTTCACGGCACAGTCTTACAGTTAGAAAAACATCAATATTAAACTTAACACATCCAGGCTGTAACAAGGAATCAGCGATGAAGTGAAGACCTTCAAATTGTCCTGTGAGTCCAGCTCTTCGTCTCATGTTGGACGTCACTGCAGTCTGTCTGGATCAGCTGGAGGAATACTATACGCAGACAAATAGACCTGTCAAATAATGTTATGTAACATACTTAATATAACTCTTATGAGTGTTCAACAGCTCATTATTTATTTAATTAAAAACATCATATATTAAATTACTCCAATTATATATATATACTGTCATTAATGTTGTTGCAAGCCATAAATGTTTCCTACTTTATGTGGTGGAATAATATATTTTTCAGTTTGACACAGTTTTAGTGGCTAACCCCACTAGCCTCCGCGTTAGCTCGCGGCTAACTCCCGCGGCTAACTCGCGGTTAAGTCCCGCGGGTCCGCGGTTAAATCCCGGTTAGCTCGCGGTTAAGTCCCGGTTAGCTCGCGGTTAAATCCCGGTTAGCTTGCGGTTAGCTCGAGGCTAGCTCGCGGTTAGCTCGAGGCTAACTCCGCGGTTTAGTCCGCGGCGGTCAGCTAGCTGCTAGCTCCGCTAGCTCGCTAACATACATGAGCTATGCTGGAAGGCTAGCCTAAGGCTAAAACATTGGGCGGCTAGTAGTTAACTTCTATTAACAGTTCAGCTATGTTGGGCACAAACACTTAACATATAAATAATTCTAGAAACTCACTTACCTAATAAAGTGATAGCACCAACAGAGGAGGGAGGGAGAGAGAGAGGGAAGGAGGGAGAGGGAGAGAGAGAGCGAGGGGGGGGGGGGTCATGGAGTGTTCTGTCTCCCCATTGTAACAGTCTGAGAGTCCCTAATGTTTTGTCAGTCTGTGTCTGTAATGCTATAGTGGGAGGGGAGGTGGGGGGGTTGGAGTGGGGGGGTCATAGTGTCAGGTTCTGGCTCCCTACTATAGTCCTGTAATGGGTTTAGGGGGTCATAATGTTTTGGCAGTCTATTACTGTAATGCTTAAATGGAGTGGAGGGAGGGGGGTCATAGTGTCAGATTCTGGCTCCCAACTATAGTCCTGTAATGGGTTAAGTGGTCATAATGTTTTGGCAGTCTGTGTCTGTAATGCTATAGTGGGAGGGGAGGTGGGGGGGTTGGAGTGGGGGGGTCATAGTGTCAGGTTCTGGCTCCCTACTATAGTCCTGTAATGGGTTTAGGGGGTCATAATGTTTTGGCAGTCTGTGTCTGTAATGCTTAAATGGAGTGGGGGGGGGGGGGGGGTCATAGTGTCAGATTCTGGCTCCCTACTATAGTCCTGTAATGGGTTGAGGGGTCATAATGTTTTGGCAGTCTGTGTCTGTAATGCTATAGTGGGAGGGGGGGTCATAATGTCAGGTTCTGGCCCCCTACAGTACTGCAGTAATGGTTTGGGGGGGTTTTAATGTTTTGGCAGATCCTGTTATCCACTGAGAACTCTTTTCCCGCCACTCGGGTCTGGTTGTCATGGCTACCAGGGTCAACTGCTCCTGTCAGAATGTCAGTTGGAAGACGGGGAGAGAGAGAGAAAATGCTGAAAAAACGCCTCGAACAGGAAGGACTTGTGGCCAAACCGTATTTCCAATCATTGAACCGACTTAACTTTGGGCATCTTGAGGCTTTCCTGAACGTCTACATATGCAATTTGTGGGTAAAATGAAGAAATGTGACCTATAAAGAGCGATTCAAAGAAAGGTTACGTCTGCTTTCCTCCAGAAATTTCCCTGCCTTTTTAACATGGCAGCCTATGGAGCTGTGGATGGGTGTTGCTGGCGCATCTTTGTGTCTGACGCCAAAACTATAAGACTTACAGCTTTAGCAGACGAATTTGAGTGAGAAGACAAATTTTCCTACGTTTCTATGTATAAATTATGTCTGTCGTGTGAAATTTGTGGCCACGGGAGCAGTTTCTGTACAGTTTTTTGACTAATTTTCTTCTCTCCTCCTCACTCTAGCTGATGATGTCATCCACTCTAGCACAAACATTCCGCGCAATACACACCCATTATAAACCCTGAAATTTGAGTAAAAACCTACACAACTCTGAGGCTTCATAGTTTAAAAACGGTAAAAGTTGTCGATAAGTGAAGTGAATCTCTGAAGAGAAGGCAAGAGTACCTACGTTTTAAAGTTCAAATGAAGTCTCTCGGTTAAAGTATGCCAGAGCAGTTCATTGTTGAAAATGTCTGTTGATTTATTTTTTTTTTCGGGCTTCTCCATTCATTTCAATGGGAAATTTATCGCGGTTTTTCGCGAATAAATTCGCGAAAAACTCACGAATCCCTTATAAAAGTAATAGCACGGGATTCGGGATCAAAACACACGTTTTGATATATCATGTGTTGGGGTCCTCTCGCTGGTTCGGGCCGCATTAATCGGCGAAAAAGGGCGGAAAATGAATAATAAGTAAAAAAAATAAAACTGCAAAGAAACACGCAGAAGATCAATAGTGGCCTCGTGCCTATGGCACGAGGCCACTCCTCCCATAGCTTGCTATGGGAGGAGTGGCCTCGTGTCATAGGCACTCGGCACTAATAAAACTGCAAAGAAACACGCAGAAGATCAATAGTGGCCTCGTGCCTATGGCACGAGGCCACTCCTCCCATAGCTTGCTATGGGAGGAGTGGCCTCGTGTCATAGGCACTCGGCACTAACTAGAAAATTCCTGCGGAAATTTTGACTGTGCCGATGATGCTGACGTCCAGTTTCAAGTGTGCGTCGTGTCTGCCCTAAAGGCCTGGCTGAGAGAGAGGGAGGGAGAGAGACACTGAGAAGGGCCGTCCTTTATGCCCTTCTACAAACAGTGGCTCCGCGATAGCTGCGGGTTTGCTCGCGGTTATAGCCGCCGCGGCTATCCCCGCGGGTCTGCGGCTATAACCGCGGGTTAGCTCGCGGTTAGCCGCCGCGGCTAGGCCCGCTAGCTCGCTAACATACATGAGCTATGCTGGAAGACTAGCCTAAAGCTAATTAATTGGTCGGCTAATAGTTAACTTCTATTAACAGTTCGGCTATGTTGGGCATAAACACTTAACATATAAATAATTCTAGAAATTCACTTACCTAATAAAGTGAAGGAAACATGTCAGGGATGTTCTGTCAGAAGTTACAGCAAATCAGCCAGATATAATTTGTATTTAAAATGGAGGAAATCTGAAAAATGGCTGACAAGTTGTCATTCACTCAATGAGAGGAGCTATGGCTAGCAGGCCTAGCAGCTGTGTTAGCACCAACAGAGGGAGGGAGGGAGAGGGAGAGAGGGAGAGGTAGAGGGAAGGAGGGAGAGAGGGAGGGAAGCAGGGAGAGAGGAAGGGAGAGAGTGAAGGACGGAGAGAGGGAGAGAGAGAGAGGGAAGGAGGGAGAGAGGGAGGGAGAGAGAGGGAAGGAGGGAGAGAGGAAAGGAGGAAGAGAGGGAAGGAGGGAGAGAGGGAAGGAGGAAGAGAGGGAGGGGAAGAGAGGGAAGGAGGGAGACAGGAAAGGAGAGAGGGAGGGAAGCAGGGAGAGAGGAAGGGAGAGAGCTGAGAGAGAGACAAGCTGCATGAAAAATGTGCTCCTGAATTCATCTCAAGTATGGACCTGAACAGTTGGACATTTTGCAAAACAAGACCATCAAATTTTCTTCAAAAAGGACTCTAAAGAAAAGGTAAACACTTTAGCAGCACTTTAGCAGCAAAACAGAAGAAAGAAAATACCATTTTTGGATATATTTTTTAAATGAAAACAACCAGCTGACTGTCAAAAGCTAGCTGGCAACTGTGTATCAACTGCTGTGGGCTACCACCTGCCACAGTGGAGAACATTTCTAAGGAGGAACCAGACTAAATAAGATAACAGAAGAGGTGTTCTATGAAGATAAGGAGGAGAAGAAAAGAACAAACCAAAAACCATAACATTAATAACTGTTTTTAAAGGCTAAAAAAGCTAGCAACAGTAAAGCGTTAGCCCACTAGTAAACAAACAAAGTGGTCGCCATGGAAACAGCCAAGCAGAGAACAGAGAGCAGGGAGGTTATATACCCTGCTCTGTGTAAGAGTGCAGCAGCCAGGGAGAAGTTTAAGGAAAAGACACTTCAGGAGAACAAAGAAGTCTTGTTCACGGACTGTGCTCTACACAAAGAAGGGAGAAAGAAGAACAACCTCATATTCTTCACAGACTCCATATATACCTGGAAGGAAAGTCTATGCAAGAAATATCCTTACATCTCCAGTGAGGGCATCGGCTCAGGAGGCCGACTGAAGATTTGTAAGGATAAACACATGAACAAGGATGACCCCCTGCTCACCATCACTTACTACACAAAGGGAAAGGTGATGGTCCAGGGGGACGAAGCAAACTTGAAATCCTTTGAAGAAGTATTCTCCCTGATCAAAGCTGAGGTGGAGACCAAGAGGTACAATGTTCTCTGTGACAGTGAAGATGATGAGAGCCCAACAGAGAACCCCACCACCATGTCCATCTCTGCCCCTCCCACACCTGCCAGCTCCACCAACCAGCTGAAGGAGAGTATGGCCCTGCTGGAGCTGGACTTTGCTGAATTCAAAGAGCTGACCCAGGCCAGGCTGTCTGCCCCCCTAGACAACATTGTGCAGCAGCTTCAAGAGGAGCTCCAGCAGCTTAAGAGTGAAAACCAGGCCTCGACATCTGAGCTAAGAGGAAGTGTAGAGGCACTAAAACAGGAGAACAGTGTGCTCCGGGCTCAGTTAGCCAAAGTGAAAGAGGATGCTGAGAACAGAGAAAGGAACTTCATCAGGCAAGTCCGACACCTGACAGACCAACTCTCATCAGTCCCCAAAAAGACAACTACAGAGACAGAGACACAGACTCTCCCTGCTAGTCTTCCAAACCCCTCCCTTGTCTCAGTCCCACCATCTCTGCTCTGCACCCTACCAACACCCACACAGCCAGCTCCCAGCAGCCAACCCTGTCCATCCCAGCTGCCCTCCATTCAGCCTGAAGAACAAGCCCCACAAGTGGTCCTGCTGGCTGACTCAAACGGGAAATTCCTGGACACTAACAAGCTTTTTCCTTCTAAGAAAGTGCTGTCTAAACGTTGCAGCACCACAGGCCAAGCAATGAAGCTGTTGAGAAAGGAGACCCTCGGGAGCCCTCAATGCCTGGTGATCCACACAGGAACAAACGACCTGCACAACCTCCGAAGGAACACTGCTGAGGCAGTAAGGAAGATGGCGGAACAGGCCACCAAGGAATTCCCTGACACCCGCATCGTGATCTCCACCCTGCTGCCTAGGACAGACACTCCTCCTCACGTCATCCATGACATCAATATGGAGATCAGAAGAGGTTGTGCCACCTTACCCAACGTCCACCTGGCCCTCCATCCAACCATTGGCACCTGGGACCTCTACGATGGACTCCATCTACACAGAGAGAAGGTGAATATCTTTGCAAAGACCCTCAAAGACACGGCTCTAGGACGCAGCCCTTCCACCCTCTCTTCTACCAGAAGCTTCAGAGACCATCAAAGACCTCCTCCCCCCTATCTCCAGCCCCGGATCATCCCCACTGCGGTGAGGAGACACACCAGTTCTGCCCAGACCCCACACTACCCACACGCCCACCGCCTCACCGCTGGGAAACAGAACCAGCTGAGGCCACTTTCCCCCTCCTCAGTCCCTGCCCAACAACCCCTTATACAGCATCGGCAGCAGAGCCATGGAGCAGCACGTCCCCCTCCCCACCCACAGCAGCAGAGCTATGCTGCAGTTGTAGCCCGGCCTGCTGTCACAGCCCCTCCCCCTGCTACCTATGAGCTGAGAGACATCAGGGAGATGCTGCACACCCTGTGCAGCCGGCTTCTGTCCAGCTAAGATATATTCCCATACGAGTCACAAAACAACATGGACATATATTTGTTAGTTAGTAATAGTAATAGCAATAGTAGTAGTCAGAACAATGGCAATATTATTGAAAATAGTACATCTCCATGGAATTAATATCAAATTATTATTATACATATATAGATAGGTTTTTTTGTTTTGTTTTGTTTTGTTTTGTTTTTGTCTCACTGTGCAGGTTCATTTTGATTGTTTTCTTTTTTGATGCGTTCATTTCACATAAGCTGTTGGAATATTCAGGGTCTCCACTCCTCGACCTTTGAGCTGAAGAGTGGAGACCCTGAGTTCCTGAAATCTATCAAAGACGTTGATATCATCGTATTGACGGAAACATGGTGTCAAGATGATTTGCTCACTCGCTGTCCCCCAGGATATAATGAAGTCATGGTGCCCTCCATAAAAAAAAAACATACGCAAGGGCAGAACATCGGGGGGGATTTTGGTGTGGTATAAAGGAGATCTTTGCAATCAGATCTCACCAGTAAAACAGGGTAAATCGCACATTTGGTTGAGGTTAGATCAAACCCTAGGCATAACCGATAGGGATCTATACCTCTGTGCAATTTACATACCCCCAGTGGATTCTCCTTATTTTGAAGAGGACATTTTTGACACCCTAAATTCAGAAATCTCCTATTTCCAGGCCCAGGGAAATGTACTTCTCACTGGAGATCTGAATGGACGTACAGGAATTGAACCTGATATCATTGACACACAGGGCAACAACCATGTATTTGGTCAGGCCCCCCTGTTTACCACAGCAAACATCACCCGTCGGAATAACCTTGACTCAATATTGAATCAAAGTGGCAGGGAGATAGTGCATCTCTGTCGGGCCTTAGGCCTGTACATAATTAACGGTAGGTTCAGAGGGGACTCTTTGGGGAGGTTCACATACTCCTCAGCTCTTGGGTCTAGTGTTGTAGACTACGCAATCACTGACATGGACCCCTCAACTATCAGTGCATTCACTGTCAGACAGCAATCCCCCCTTTCAGACCACAACCAAATTAATGTGTTCTTTAAATTGTCAGGTCAAATTAGTGACACAAAAAGGAAGCCCAGTAAGCTGTATAAATTAAATCCTTCTTACAGATGGGCCCCAGACAGTGGAGACAAATTCACCAAGGCTCTAAACTCCCCTGATCTGATGAACTACATATCAACATATACTCAAAATCAATATGTCCCTACCAGAGATGGGGTAAACAAGGCCACTGATGATATCAATATGATATTTCATAAGGCAGCTATTAGGGCTGACCTCATAAAGCAAAGACGGAGACCTGTTAAAAGGCAAAATACCGACAAATGGTTTGATCAGGAATGCAAAGAAATCAGAAAAGAGCTGAGAAAAATAGCAAATGAGAAACATCGCCAACCGAACAACCCAGCCCTGCGCATTCGATACAATGACATTTTAAACACATATAAACACACAATTAGGATCAAAAAACAAAATTATACCCAATTGAAACTTGAAGATATTGAGAATGCCATTAACCAAAATCAATTCTGGGATATGTGGAACAAGTTCAACACAAAGCAACAGCAGACATTACCCATCCAAAACGGTGACATCTGGAGATCGCATTTTGAAAATTTATACAAAGACATACCAATCAATCAAATCAATTCAGATCAGTGTATTATGAAAGAAAAACTCCAAAAATTAGAAGAAACAATTAAAGACAACCAAAACCCCCTTGATTTCGAAATGACTTGGGAAGAAATAACCAGACAGACAAAATGTCTGAAGCCAAGGAAAGCTTGTGGTCCAGACAGCATTAGAAACGAAATGCTCAAAAGCAGCACCCCAGAAATGCAGGGTGCAGTGTTACATTTGTTCAACCTTATACTACAGGCAGGATGTTTCCCCAACATCTGGTGCAAAGGGCTCATTTCCCCCATTCATAAGAGTGGGGACAAATCAGACCCTAATAACTACCGTGGCATCTGTGTCAGCAGCTGTCTGGGTAAACTATTCTGTAGTATTCTTAATACAAGAATACTAGATTTCCTTGAGGAACAGTCAGTCTTAAGTAAAAGTCAGATTGGCTTCCTCCCAAAACACCGCACCACCGACCATGTATATACCCTTCACACTTTAATCAACAAACATGTACAACAAACTAAGAATGGAAAAATATTCGCCTGCTTCATTGATTTCAAGAAAGCTTTCGACTCTATTTGGCATGAAGGGCTCTATTACAGACTTTTAAAATGTGGCATAGGTGGCAAAATGTATGATCTGGTTAAATCAATGTATTCGGAAAACATGTGTGCTGTTAAAATTGGAGACAAATTAACTGATTTCTTCCCCCAGAGAAGAGGTGTTCGGCAGGGTTGCAACCTAAGTCCGACGTTATTTAATCTGTATATAAATGAACTGGCTGTTGAGTTGGATAAATGTGCTGCTCCTGGCCTCTCCCTCCTAGATAGAGAGGTGAAGTCTCTGTTCTATGCTGATGACCTTGTTCTACTGTCTCCTACTGAACAAGGACTACAGCTACAGCTGGACGTAGTAGAAAAGTACTGTCAGAACTGGGCCCTGGCAGTAAACATGAAGAAAACAAATGTCATGATTTTTCAAAAACGCCCCAGGTGTCATGAGAACAAACACCAATTTACCATCAATAATCATGTCATTGAACACAGCATGAGTTATACCTACCTTGGTATAACCATAACAGCATCAGGGAGTTTCAACATGGCAGTGAATGCACTAAAAGAAAAAGCTCGAAGAGCTCTATATGCAATTAAGAGAAAATTTTATAATGTCCATATTCCAATAAAAATCTGGCTTAAAATATTTGATAGTGTCATCCAGCCCATTGCGCTGTACGGTAGTGAAGTATGGGGTCCACTCAGTCATCAGAGCTTTATCCGTTGGGACAAACATCCAACAGAATCTCTACATGCAGAATTCTGCAGATACATTTTACACGTACACAGAAACACACCAACAAATGCATGTAGAGCAGAATTAGGCAGATACCCACTGATAATCAACATTCAGAAGAGAACGCTCAACTTCTTCAACCACCTGAAATCCAGCCCCAGAGACACCCTCCACTCCAAAGCCCTCCAAACCCAAGAGCTGAGCCCAGAGAAGAGTCCCCTATGTCAGTTGGTACTGAGGCTAACTGCCCCCTCTCAGACACAGTCTGACCAGCCTCACAACAACACTGCTCTACAAAAAGTAATCAGAGTAAAGCAAATTATAGCACAATGTAAAGAAAGCTATCTGGACCATTGGGAAGAAACAACTAAAAGCCAAAGTAGATTGGAATGTTATCTTGCCCTTAAAAGAGATTATGAATTAGCAGAATATCTCTCTACTGTCAGAGATAGAAAGCAGAGACAGATCCTAACCAAGTACAGGCTCAGTGACCACAAACTGGCAATCCAAACAGGAAGACACAAAAAATCATGGCAACCAAAAGAAAACAGAAAATGTGGTCACTGTTCGACAGGTGAGGTTGAGACGGAGATGCACTTTCTCCTACAATGTACAAAATTAAATGACACTAGAGAAATTTATTGGAACAAGTTCAGCTCTTTGGTTCCAGGTTTCAAAGAGCTGGACGACCTCTCCAAATTAAAAATACTCCTCGGAGAAGGAGAGCGGGCACACCTTGCTGCCCAGTATGTGTTAACATGCCACACCCTGAGGGACAGTGAGTGATCGAGGCACACACACACACACACACACACACTGTATATAACTAATAGAATGTTCATAATGTATATATCTTTGATTTATTGTATTGTACTTTAATGCTCTGCTTTGGCAATATTGTTTTTTTTTAAGAAACTTTCATGCCAATAAAGCCCATTTTGAATTTGAATTTGAATTTGAGAGAGAGAGGGAAGGAGGGAGAGAGGAAAGGAGGAAGAGAGGGAAGGAGGGAGAGAGGAAAGGAGGGAGAGAGGGAAGGAAGAGAGGGAGGGAAAGAGAGGGAAGGAGGGAGAGAGGGAAGGGAAGAGAGGGAAGGAGGGAGAGAGGGAAGGAGGAAGAGAGGGAGGGAAAGACAGGGAAGGAGGGGGGGGGGGGGGTCATGGAGTGTTCTGCCTCCCTACTGTAACAGTCTGAGAGTCCCTAATGTTTTGTCAGTCTGTGTCTGTAATGCTATAGTGGGAGGGGAGGTGGGGGGGTTGGAGTGGGGGGGTCATAGTGTCAGGTTCTGGCCCCCTACAGTACTGCAGTAATGGTTTGAGGGGTTTTAATGTTTTGGCAGATCCTGTTATCCACTCAGAACCCTTTTCCCTCCACTTTCTGTGTGCACCTGTGCTGGGTCTGCTCGTCAGGGGCCGTTTCCACGACTACACGCCGCACATGATATTCTATATGTTATACTCCCTTCTCTCCTGCACCCTAGGATTTGCCCTCCGAACAAATGCTCATAAATCAAAAACTACAAGTCCTATCGAGAAAACGAACACATTGTGAGCGTCAGCCGAGGGTTTTCTACAATTTAGTGTTGTTCCCACGCGAGTACTGCCAAAATTGTGGCCGTAGTCGTTTTAGAAAAAAAGGTATGCGACGAGAAAAATCGTCGAAAAATCCCCCTCGCTTTTCACATACACACACATGGGGAAAAATCCGAAAACTGATCGGCGCACTCCTCGCTCGGAGGAGCCTGCAGACCAAACCGTACGTCCCACACAAATAAAACCCACACCATCTGAAAGCCAACAAAAATCCCTACGTTTTTATATATTTTTTATCTCTCTACCTCAAAAACTGTGGCCACCCTGTAAGACTGAACCTTTTTTTTTTCAGAATTTCGACGAAACTCTGAAGTTAGAGTGAGCGCTAGAGTGCGGCCATAGAGATCCATTATAAACGATGATTTTTTAATTTTTTTCCAAAATTTCCCCAAAATGTAAACTGCGACCCTGACCAAACCGTAAAAGGTATCGAAACGCCGTTTTCAGGACTAAAAAGCCACACTTCCCGTGCCTCGTACAAACTTTCAAGCAATTTTCTACTCCGAAGCACGGCCGAGTAATCGCTGGACAAAGCGAAGGAGGGGATTTTAGAATGTTGGCGATTTTTTCGGGCTTCTCCATTCACTTCAATGGGAAAAAACGCCCGCTTTTTGCCCGATTATTCTCGCCCCGTTGGAAGAATCGCTTAGAAAAGTCATAGCACACGATTCCCGATCAAGGCGCACGTCTGGATATACAATTCGTCTATTTTTCTTCAAAACTCTGGGACGAGTTATCCGGCGAAGTTTGGCCGGAAGAAATATAAGAATAATAAACGCAAAGCAATAGTAATATATGTGCCATGCACAGGCAGGCGCAGCCTGCCTGTGCATGCACTAGCTCCCATTGCCTGCAATGGGAGCTAGTGCATCGGCACAGATAATAAAACTGCAAAGAAACACGCAGACGATCAATAGTGGCCTCGTGCCTATGGCACGAGGCACTAATAATATAGAAGAAACACGCAGAAGAACAATAGTGTCTCGTGCGTAGCCTCGAGTCACTAACTAGAAAATTCCTGCGGAAATTTTGACTGTGCCGATGATGCTGCCAGTTTCAAGTGTGCGTGGTAAATCATCATACTATATCACATCACTCGGCAACAAAGTGACTGGATGGGTGTGAGTTTGATGTCATGCATGTTGGAGGGGGGGGAGAGAGAGGAAGGAGAGGAGGGAGGGAGAGAGAGGAGGGAGCTAGAGGAGGGAGGGAGGGAGGGAGGGAGAGAGAGGAGGGAGAGGGGGGAGGAAGGGAGAGAGAGGAGGGAGGGAGGGAGGGAGGGAGAGGAGAGAGAGACAGGAGGGAGGAAGGGAGAGAGAGGAGGGAGAGGAGGGAGGGATAGAGAGGAGAGAGCGAGGGAGGGAGGGAGAGAGCGAGGGAGGGAGGGAGGGAGGGAGAGGGGGGGGGGGCATGGAGTGCTCTGCCTCCCCATTGTAATAGTCTGAGAGTCCCTAATGTTTTGTCAGTCTCTGTCTGTAATGCTATAGTGAGAGGGGAGGTGGGGGGGTTGGAGTGGGGGGGGGGGGGGGGGGGGGGGTCATAGTGTCAGGTTCTGGAGGAAAACTATAGGCAGACAAATAGACATGTCATAGGCACTCAGCACTAACTAGAAAATTCCCGCAGGAAATTTTGAGAGTGCCGAGTGGGCTGTTGCCGGGGTTCTGTATTGAAAAAGCACACCTCAAATAGTAATGTTTAACATGTATTTTTACACACATGAGCCACTTATTCTAGCATTAGCCACAAATGTTAGCAATTAGCATGTCTTTACTACCACGAGCGGCTAGCACGCTAGCTACTCATGGCAGTAAAGCATTAACCACAAATGTTAGCAATTAGCATGTCTTTACTAAGTGGCATGTCTTTACTACCATGAGCAGCAGCTATAACAAAAAGCACAACTCAAATAGTCATTTAACAGGTTTATTTACACAATAATCAGGCAGTCCTCCTCAAAGCTCACCTCATGTTAACATTTAATCTAAAATCACGTTAAATGCACAATTTTATGAATATAATTAATTAACAGTTAATTTAAAATCGCAATAAATACATTTTTTATAATATAATAATTTAACATTTCATTTAAAAATGAAAAATACAGTTATGATTTAACACTTCAAAAAGCACCATTATATAAATGTAAAAATTAAACATTTAATTTAAAATCACATTAAATACACAATTTTATGAATATAATTATTTAACATTTAATTTAAAATCACATTAAATACACAATTTTATAAATTTAATTATTTAACAGTTAATTTAAAATCACATTAAATACACAATTTTATAAATATAATTACTTAACAGTTAATTTAAAATCACATTAAATACACAATTTTATAAATGTAATTATTTAACTGTTAATTTAAAATCACATTAAATACACAATTTTATAAATATAATAATTAAACAGTTAATTTAAAATCACATTAAATACACATTTTTTTAAATATAATTATTTAACAGTTAATTTAAAATCACATTAAATACACAATTTTATAAATATAATTATTTAACAGTTAATTTAAAATCACATTAAATACAAAATTTTATAAATATAATTATTTAACAGTTAATTTAAAATCACAATAAATACAAAATTGTATAATATAATTAACATTTCATTTAAAAATAAAAATACAATTATGTTATGATTTAACACTTTAAAAAGCACTATTATATAAATATAATAATTAAACATTTAATTTGAAATCACATTAAATACACAATTTTATAAATATAATAATTAAACACTTAATTTGAAATCACATTAAATACACAATTTTTTAAATATAATAATTAAACAGTTAATTTAAAATCACATTAAATGCACAATTTTATAAATATAATTATTTAACAGTTAATTTAAAATCACATTAAATACAAAATTTTATAAATATAATTATTTAACAGTTAATTTAAAATCACAATAAATACAAAATTGTATAATATAATTAACATTTCATTTAAAAATAAAAATACAGTTATGTTATGATTTAACACTTTAAAAAGCATTATTATATAAATATAATAATTAAACATTTAATTTGAAATCACATTAAATACACAATAGCAGAATCCCTCACTCAGGACTGCATGCTCATGTAACAGAGGAAAGACAGGCAGCAGGGCAGTGATGATCTTTGATGTTGTCTGCAAATACACAAAAAGAGACATCTGTAAGACAGACAGCTTTATGGCAGTGTGAACTGTGTCAAGTTAAACTCATCCAGGTACAGCACAGTCGAACATACTTGAAAACACATTGGTTAATGTCCCTTACTTGCCCTCTGCTCAGTTGTTGCTGTCTTCAGCTGAGGTTCTGTGGAGGTCTTCTTCTGGGACCTGCTAGCCTGGGTGTTCCCATACTGCTTTGCGCGCGATTTCATTCTCGCTGCAAAAGCAGTCTGGAAACCATCGCCCATATTTTCTCCTGACATAGGGAACCAATCACAGAACGGGGGGGGGCAGCAAGACGATGACGACGTCTATGCGCGACACCGAAGCTTGTAGCAGTAGTGTGTTAATCCAACATGGCAGCGGACCTAACGTTACCGTTCGATGCAGCCTTAGACAGTGTTTTAAGTAGCTTAGAGCGCAAGTTTATTTTAAAAAAAGAGCAACGTTTGGCGTTGAAAGACTTCATTGCCAAGAAGGATGTGTTTGCTCTGCTACCAACAGGCTTTGGCTATGAATCGCGCGCAAGGCAGCATGGGAATTACCAGGCGCATTTGATAGACATTCGTAGCGCCCAATAAACGGCTCTAGGCATTTGTAAAACCACGCCTCAAATACGAGAAAATAAACACGTAGTTTCCAGACCAGCATCTCATTGAGATGTGCAGTCGCGTCAGCCAGGCTAGGGACCTGCAGTCATCCTCTCTGTATTGCTATGGACAACACTGAGTTTCAAAATAAAATTTTTAAGATTTTTTAATCACACACACTTTTCAAAACAACTACCATCATTAAAACATATTGGAAAGTGCTGCTCACTCATTGTCTGCCAGGTTGTTGCATCCTCAGTGGAGTCCTCTGGAAATCTGCTGTGGTCCACGTCAGTTCCTCTGCCTGGATCCTGGAGCCTGGAGCTGTTTTTCCCAGATTTCAAAGATATTGATAAAAGATACTAGTCAGTTACATGTTTCACAGCATTGTGTAAATATTTGATCATCAACTTTAAAAAAAACAGTCAATTAAAATGATAAAATGCTCCTCCCTTACTTTCAATGGTCAAGAGATCCACTGCGGTCCTCTGGCGGTCTTCTTCCTGGACCTGTAGTTATCTTTCCTTGAAAGAAAAAGAGACTGTGTTGACATTGACTGTTTCACAATAAATTATAAAGAATGTCAACAGTTGAGAGTAATCCAGAACCTGAACTTATTCTGCTGCATTTACCTGGATCTCTCCCTTTGGGATTCAGCTTCCTCTCTGACACTGCTGTACCTACCTAGTCTGCATCCTCTGGTTTTCTCCAACTCTCCAGCTGCTGCAGCTGCCTGTCTCCTTCCTGTCTTTAGTACACTGGCACTGTCCTTCTCATCATTCTCTTTGTCTAAGATATTGCTGACCCCAAATAAATATTTAAAAAAAAACTTTGAATGAACATCATTATGACTAAACTATTTCCAGCCAACACGTTTCCAGCCGACAATTACATAGATAGAATAGAAGATTTGTCTTTGACAGGGCTCAACATCACCTTTACACACACATACAAGACATGAAAAAGACCTAAACAAAGATAAAGATAGACAAACAGACTGGATTAGCAGCATGTGTTGGCTGGAGAGGCTATTAACCAGTCAAAATACAATAAACAGGACTGTGGTAACTGTAATACGTTTGGAGAACACCTGACTGCACACATTTATCAGGATGTGAAATATAAATGTGATCAATCAGAGTGTTCTTTTCAGTTGTGGATTCGGTGATTAACTGAGTGTAACCTCTGGACCGAAACAAATCATTAATGGTTTTCTTTCCTTTGGACAGGAGATCCTCATTAAAGTCTCCGCAAACAATGATGGGATGGTGATCTAATATGTCCAATGCGTCCAAGAGGCTTTTCATGTTGGGTAGAAATTTGTCTAGTGGGAAATTTGGTGGTTTGTACACAGTGGCTATTAGTACTTTGACTGGAGCCTCGATTTTGACAACAAGAAACTCTAAATCAGTCACACCGTGCATGTACCTGCGAGGCTCTGCTTGAACATTGCCTCTGCAATACACTGCAACTCCACCTCCATCTTTTCTTGCCATGTCCACACAGGTGTTGTAAGACAGCTGTCTGCTGCGTGTGAACATGTTGTATCCCTCCAGATGGAAAGTTGGGGATACAGAGGACCCTGACAGGTGTGTCTCTGTGAGGCACAACACATCTGCATGTCTAAGCTCATGATGAACTTTCAGGTCCACAATGTGAGATGGAAGTCCTTGTGTGTTGTGGTGGATGACTGTTAGAGTCTCTGGAGGCAGGTCTACTGATTTTAAGAGAGTCAACAGGGGCCTGGCACTCTGGAAGGATGCATGATTCATATTTTCCAGAGCTGTCATGATTGCGGGGTCAGCATATATCTTTTTCTCTTCAAAGTCTGTAATGGTGAGACCTTGAAGTGAAGTTGTGCGGCTCAGAGCAACGTATGCCATTCCTGGTTCAAACACACGTTTGAGGCACACAACCGCTGACGTCATGGTCATGCCTTGCACTTTGTGGGCTGTACATGCAAAGGCCAACTTGATGGGAAACTGGCGTCGCACAACTCCTTTCTTGCAGCTCAAGTTCTCCTCAGATCTCTCAATGTAGACCAAGTCATCTGAGGGACCCAGGATCTTTCTGCGGAATCTCTGTCCTGCCGTAGGATTGTCCAGCTGCAGTCCAATCAGCTTCGCATATGGCAGTCCACCTTCACTCATCACAATGTGTGAGATTGTTCCAAATGTGCCATTAACAATCCCATCCTCCACGTCGAGATTCCTGATCAACATAACACGTACTCCTTGAGCAGCCATTATGTTGTCAGGCAAGTCTCTTTTGCTTCCCTGGATTTTTTCGGGCATGATCATCATGCAGCCTGATCTGGGGTCTTTTCTGTAATTGTGAGCGTCAATGTTTACAAAATCCTTGTGGAGGGTGGCTACAGTTTGGGCATTGTGATGGTCGACTTCTTTGTTTGTAGCGTAGATGTGTAGCCTGTCAGCTGGACAATCCTGGACGCCTGCCACTGCCTGCATGAGCAACTGTCTGTCTTCGTCGCTCAGAGGATCTTGCTTTTGCTTCACTCTAAGGCGGTTCAGGAGTTCAGCAAAAGCTCGGTCGTCTTTCTGACGCATAATTTCTGTCAGATTGACCATTTCAAAGTGATCCCTCCACAGATCAAACTCAGTCTCCTCGTACACGCAGAGTGGCTTGGCTTTACCGAGGGGTGGCAGTTGGTAAAAGTCGCCCACAGCAAGAACAGAGATCCCTCCAAATGGTTTCCTGTTTCCTTTTATCTGCTGAAACCTCCAGTGAATGTAGGCAAACAGCTCTTTGGAAACCATTGAGATTTCATCAATGATGAGAATCTCGGCGTACGACAGTGACGCTCTGACCTCATCCAGTGCATTTCCAAGGCCCTGATATGGTGGCTTCAAGGACCTTGGGAGCTTCAACATGGAGTGCAACGTTTTGCCTGAGATGTTGAATGCCGCCGTGCCGGTGAACGCACTCAGCAGCACTGCAGGCTGGGACATGTCGGCTTGGTCCCGGAATCTGGGCAGCTCACGCAGAATCCTTGTTGCCTCCTGATAAATGCACTTGATGACGTGTGATTTGCCACAGCCAGCTCCTCCCGACAGAAAATAATAAAACGGTTCTGGGTCGTGGCCCCAGACACGTTTTAAGCACCACTCACGCACACTGTAGAAAATGGATGCCTGCATTTCATTCAGACTTTGATACATTTTTCTCACAAAGTCTGGACTCAACACAGGTGCATCTATTCTTGGCAAGACACCCCTCCTATCGTTGTTGACTTGATAGTCGGGGATGTCTTCGTCATCTTCATTCCCTGGCTCTAACAGTTCCCGCTCAGCAAGGCACTCCAACCGGTCCACTTCTACCTCGGGTGCAAAGGTGTTCCAAGCGTTAAGGGCTGGACCATACTGCTGATAATGTTGGAGCGCCTGGTCAATTTTTTTACCCTGACCTTCGTACCTGTTTTTGTTGCCGTCTACAATATATTGGACGTTCATACCCCTCTTTGAACCGCACTTGTAAAACTGCTCATTAGTGGGGTATCTTTCATCTCGGAGCTCGTCATCGGATCTGTGTGGCCAATAGAGTTTAAGCAACCTTCTGTAAAACTTCTCTGGTGTTTTCTCCTCTGAGAAGCGAGCAAATCTAATTATGGCTGGTTTCCCTGCAGTTCTCTTCTTAATAAACCCCATGTCATTTTGGCACTCTGACCTTCAATTTGCTGGCCGTAAACTACCCTGTACTCTGATGCAAACATAGCCATGCACATACCTTCAAAATCAATCGGTCTGTGCAAGTACTTTTCATGAAGCCCTGACATCCACACCTCCTCTGAATCTGGATGCATCTCCTTGAGTCTGCTAATGGGATGACTCATTTTCAGACCGTCCTCATCAGTCTGAAGGAACAAAACAGAACGGGAGCACTTCTTGAGAGGTAAGCTGCAGGTACGCGCCACAGCTTCTTGAGCGCTGACCTCTCTATGTTTAGCGTACGCCTGCATAATCTGCTTCATCTCATCGCGTTCATTAACTTTGGATTTTTTTACATCTTTGATGACTGAGTCGAGGAATTCAGTCATCTCGTGCTCTGGTTTGGATATATAGGACATCATGTACATGATGCAGCCATAATCGTCAATTACGTATTGGATGTCCATGTTGGCATTCCAGGCTCTCAGCAGGTCCTGATTGTAAGCATTGATCCAACATTCGTTTGGATCACGCTTCAGCATCACTGTGTAGCTGCTTGTCAGACATGCAACATACTTCTGGTATTCCTCGTGTGTGAGGTTGCATTGTTGGAGCAGGTCTGACAAGCTGCTGAATGAAGCATCTGGATCCATGAGCAATTTCCTCAATGGATTAAGCTTTTCCTTGGCTTCCCTTTGCAACCTAGTGAGCTCCCGTTTCTGCTGCTTTAATTCAGAGGCTACATCCTGGCCATCATTGGAATTTACCTTGTTGCAGTCAATAGTGGGGGGTCTGGGGATGACTGTTTCTTTCATGGGCAACTTAGGGAAGCCGAATCTGCAGGAAACATTGCCTTTTTTACATGACTTTGAATGATTCCTGCTGTGCACCTGGACCTCAGATACAATTTTGTTGAGCTCTGGGTCTCTCTCTGGGTCAGGCATCTTGCATGTTATGTATTTATCAATGAACTTGTAGACCTCGCTGTCAAAACTATCTTCAAACACGGGGGAATCTTTAATCCAGACGAGCATGTGGATGTGTGGGCTTCCTCTGGCCTGAAACTCGACACGGTAAAAGTAATCTTGTACTTCGCCGATGGGCTGTGCTGGTGAGAGGATGAGGTTGGTCATGAGAGCATCTACTCTCTTTTCAAACATGCGCATCACTGTGACGGGGTTGCTGCGCAGAATTTCACACTTAGCATTCCAATCAAGATCTGAAAAGTCGGCAAGTTCCCCCTGCTGAGCTTTAATTATGTTTATGAATTCAGGCCATCTCATCTCAGCAGCGGAGAACGTTAGGAAGAATGTTGGCTTGCCAATCTGCCTAACCATGGCGTGGAGATCTTTTAGTGTTTTTTCCCAATAGGCTGGAGTTCCTCTGAGGGGTTGCATAAATCGCGTCACGTCTTTGTTTTGAATAAGCCTCTCCACCTCTTCTTGGTTTTGAAGCATCAAGCAGTTTACTTTACGGCCATCGTTGGTTTTGGATTTTCCTTTGCGCATTTGAATAGACATGCTGTTTGTAGCCAAATGGGTCTCTGTGACAAACTGCGCAAAGAAAAGGTAACTTTGGTCACTGGCAAACCGTGTATCTGCACTAAGAAGTCTAGAATTAAAGTACTTGCTAGGATACACTGGGACAGTTCTGGTTTCATCCAGTGTGTTTTCCCCTGTTGGAAATTGCACAGGAAAGGCCATGGCTTCTAGTTTCGGTACGGTGAAGAAACCTACAGGTTTGTTGCCTTGAGCTGGGGCAATGCTGAATGTTCCTTCACCATACGAAAGGATTTCCTGTGCAATGTCTGGTGGCTGCATGCAGGTGTCCAGAGCCAAACCAGGTCTAAGGTCCTCCTTTTCTTTGTCTGCTTCCTTGGGCAGGTCTGGTTCATTTTGGCTTTTGAACACCTCTTCCTGGTCTATCTCACACTCTACATCTTGTTCTGGCTGCACAGCTTCTGCATTGATGAGCTGCGAGTCTTCTTCATCAGCCAAATCTTCATGAAGACTCTCAAAGGTGGCACTCTCATCAATAGACACATCTTTGTACTCTGAATGTATCTCTTTGAGTTTGGCCAGGCCAGCCAGCACATTCTGCATGTTGACGGTGTAAAAGTGCTGGTAGCCTTTGTATTTAATGTGTCTTTTCAGTTTCACTTGCAGTAGCTGTGCTTCAGTGCTGGGCCTTGGAAGAATGTTCACGGTTGCTGCTACCTCTGATGGAACACACACAACTGCTCCGTGTACGGCTCTCTGTCGTCCTTTTGGCAATGCTATGATTTTGGCGAATGGGAGGATTTTAGCAATGAGCTGCCTTTCGAGCACATTAAGTGCAGCCAATTCTGGAGGGATGGGTGCCAATTCCAGGTTGTTTGCTACCGCAATGGTTGGCATTTTGCCTCTGGTCAAATGGTTGTCACACGTGTGGCAGATCCACTCTACAAGTCTCTCTGGTGGAACAGAGCAAGGGGAAGAGCAGTCGTTGTCACAGAAATGAACATAGTTTCCTGTCAAGCATGCTGCTGACACTTTGATGTTTTTGCTATATTTTCCTCTCTTGCATAGCTTGACCTGATTGGGAAACAGTGCTCTGTTACAGACTGTGCAAATGTATGTGGGTCCGTGTCTAATAGTTTCACGGAATGATGCTATGGCTGCTTCCATCACAGGACTCATCAGGGGCTGGGGAGTTTCCTGGCGGTGGGTTACAATCAATCTGTACTTTCTTTTAATTCCCAGTGCTCTCTTCAACTTGTAATTTATGCGAAAGGCAGCATTTGTGGCCAATTTGGTTATTCTGTGCTGGCTGACACGTTGTATACAACATAGTCTGAATTCGGGATCATTGTGATACTTAGTGTTGAAGTTTTCCTTTAGCTTATGCCTGTAGGTCTGGTTGCATGCATATTTGGTTGTGTTATATATTTTCAATTTTTCTTTAACTTCAGGATTGGTTTTGTACTTTTTCTGTCTGCTACGAAAATCAGCATCTGCCTCATACTTCTGGTTCAGGTACTGTTTCTGTCTGCTCCTGAAAGCGGGATCTGTCGTGTACTTCTGGGTCAGGTACTTTTTCTGTCTGCTCCTGAAAGCGGGATCTGTCGTGTACTTCTGGGTCAGGTACTTTTTCTGTCTGCTCCTGAAAGCGGGATCTGTCGTGTACTTCTGGGTCAGGTACTTTTTCTGTCTGCTCCTGAAAGCGGGATCTGTCGTGTACCTCTGGGTCAGGTACTTTTTTTGTCTGCTCCTGAAAGCGGGATCTGTTGTGTACCGTTGTTTGATTTCTTCCTTCTTTTTAATCTGAACTTTGGGGTCTGCATAGTAGCATTTAAATGACAGTAGCTGTTGTTTGTGGTGGTGACTGTCTTGGTCAAATTTTGCTATCACCGCCTTAATTTTTTTCCCTCTAAAATCTGGACAGCTGGCATACCTGTTTTTTTCGTGATGGATTTTTCTTTTCCTTTTTAGTTCTTTTACGTCAGACACTAGTGCACATTGCCCTTTGCCTTTATCTGCTCTCCGCAGGAATTTTTGACGCTGTTGTTTGCTCAGCTTGACCAAATTTGTTGTTGCTTGGGGGACTGCTGAAGAGATGTCATGGGCATTCAGGTCTCTGTCAAGGACTTCAGCTCTCACAACCTCTGCTTGCAATGGGCAGAAGGCCGTTTCAGATTGGTTTTCTTGGGTTTGGGCTGCTGATTGTGGCGGACCTTCACTGGAACCAACAGCTTCAAATGACACAGGCACAAACTCATAGCTTGCGTAATTTCCACGATTTGCAAACAGTTTGTGCAGGTGGTCAGCCAGATCACTGAGTTTGGGGAAGGTCATTGTGATTGCAGTTCCGAAGTGGTATGGTAAGCCTACTGCACTTCTGGAGTGTGAATCGAATACTCCATACCTGCCTGATTTGTCACGGAAAACTGCAATGCACTCTGGCCTTACAATGATTACAGCACTGCTGTCTTCTGTTGACAGAGACCCTAGCTGTGTGACGAGGGGCACCCACCCCTGCTCTCGTCCAGGGCTGGATGCTTGGGCTTTCAGTAAGCCACATCTGACATCAGGCATGTGCACATTGTAGAGATTTGTGTCTGTTTGGACTTGCTGTTGACTGAACTTAACAAAATAATAATGTTCAGAAAAGCAATATTCCACTAATTGTATTTATCTTTAAATAATTAGTGAAAATATGTCAAGCTACTTGATTGGTTATCTTGTTGAGAACTGACCACTGATGAAACTGTCCTTAACTGTTTTAACAGTTTTTGTATTTGAGTTGAAATAAACCACACACACACACACAGACTCTGATAAGCACCTGATGTACCCAATATAAATGTCCTGTGTGTCTGCTGAGGAGGAGAAAAACGTACCTCTTTAGCTGGTGATTGAGAGGTGGAAGGTGCACTGGTGAAGCTCATGGGCCAACTGGCTGTTGGGAGAGTCGATGTCCGGACGGTCTATGATAAAATGTAATACCAATTAATCTTTAGACATGAAGCAACACAATGCCCTAAATTGTTACACATAGTTTCCCTAATCTATTTCTACTAGCCACTGACATTTCTGAAATGCAGAAAGATAATGATATCAGGGATTTTATATGAACCCCAGTTTCAATGTAGCTTACTGTACTATAAACAAACAGTCTATGTGTGTCGATTGTGGAGGGATGAAAATACCTTAGGCGGGGAAGGAGAGTCGCAGGCTGCATCCATAATGGTCCAAGACGGTCCGGCCGGTGAAGGAGTCTTGGCCATCTGAGAACGCACAACAGCAAAATCAGCAAAATGAAGACTTAAATGAAACACTTGATTCAAGTAGAGTGATATTTACCTTTGCAACAGGTGAAGAGCAGGGGGTTTCCCCATCACCTGATCTCCAGGACGACTTGGCTGGAGGTGATCCAACCAGCTGTTGACAGATGATCACAAACGTATTAAACTACAGACAATGTGGATCTTATTGAAGACACTGTATATTCTATAAATGATCAGTGTGTGTCAGTTGTTGAAAGTAGTTACATACGTTGTTCACTGGAGACCGGTTGCTGCAGGGGTTCCTGGAGCAAGCCATCTGCACCTTTAAATACAAAACATATTACCAATTAAACCTAAATAATAGACTACTATTAGTTGTAATGGTACTTTTTTAAAAAATATATAGGCAGTATTGACTGTTAAGGAGGTAAGGTGGAGGATAAGGTGACACTTTTTATAGTGCCTAAAGTAAAAAATGATATCTCAGTCAGTCAAATTACCTTCTTGGGCTTTGGAGAGGGCTGGCAGTCCACATGGCGGGAGAGATGCGAAGGAGAGACCCCTTCCATAGCACGCAAGGTTGCGCTGCTGAACCAGACGGGGTTCAGCGGGAAGGAGCACTCTTCCTCCTGTGAAACAGAAAGTACAAAGACAACTGATGAGTTGACTCATCAAATACACAAGGTATAAAATAATAACCAATTAACACAACCCAAAGAAAAGCAAACAAACCTGCTGCTGAGCCGTCCTGGTCTGGGTGACACCCTGGGACTGGGAAGGTTCACCAGGCTGGCTCACCTGGAATGGGAAAAAAAACATATTGTTTAAAACAAATAGGTACATTTTACTTTTTTTATTTTTGTAAATCATTTCAGGAAAATCCTAACATTTGTACCAAGTCTCATGCACACATTATACTGTGTAACAATTACCTTGCTGCCCTGACGAGCAGGCCTCCACTGGAATGGGTCGGGTGACCGTGGAGCAACGACATCTCCGATCACAACCAGCTTAGGAGAGAATTTCCTAACTGGCTGCGAGGGCCTGGGAGAGACCTGGGGTGCTGGTGGTGGTGTCTCCAGCTGCTGCATGGCGGCAGACCACAGCAACTGGGCGAGGATCCCCATCCCCTCACGATCGCTCAGGTGGACCTGCAGAAATTAAAAACTCATAGTTTACCCCCAGAAAGCAGCTGCTGTTCACTGAGCTTTTCCATATCAACAACAAAGAAGTGCAAATCAGTCTTTCACTACATTTTTTTAAAATTTCACTACCACTCTACTTACACCATCCTTTCTGCTCCACAGCTCCAGTCGGGTAAGAGGGAAGTGCTCCACCACTGAGGAGTACTTCACACCTTAAAAAAAAAAAAGAAAAAAACAATTATATGCTTTTTTCCACCCTACATTACTCCATCTCAGTTCATATTTGAGTATATTTTTCCAGTCTTTTAGCCCAAGAACATATAACATGTTTAAAATGTAGCTCTGTGAAAGATAATTTATTGTATTAATTAATTCATTAATTATTATAGTTCATTTTTATACATACCCATACGCGCGGCAACACGGTGGAACTCCTGGCGAAGAAGGTCTTGGTAGGACACCTCGACGTTCAGGCGGGGAGGAAAATCGACAACAAACACCTGTAGAGAACAAAACATGTTCATTACCAAATGACATTTTCATTTACAAACACATGCGTGTAATAATAAATATACATTGTTAATTAAAAGCTCATACATTCAATCTCATTAGAGTAGCCGATGTACTATTACTAGTGCAAATACTAATGACCAAAGAACAAGCAAGACATGAAATAAAGCGTACCTTGGGCCAGCGGTTCCTCACTGTAGTGAGGAGCTTGGCAAAGTCGACGGCAGCCTCATCGACAGTCCTGCTGGCGGTCAGGTTGTTGCTGGGGGCAAGAAGACAAACTGCCTCAGGGATCCGAGGAAGCACAGCGTGTTGCACCTCGGTCCGCAGCTCAGAGGCAGAGGCCCCCGGGGTGGACATGAAACCAAAGGAAAGGCATCCCTCTGGCATGTCGACCAAACCATCTACAAGGGCACGTAGATGGGAGTCTCCGACAATCAGAACAAACTGCAAAAACAAAGATAATTTCTTTAGCATTTCTTATTAATCATTAATCCCTCTCATGATGAACAATTTCCTCATAAACTGGGAAATAATAATACCTTCTTGTCAGGAGACTCGGGTGGCACGACCAACTTGTGCTGCCGCCCAGTGAAGAGCGAAGTTGGCCATGTCCTCGCTGGGTGACGGTAACCGGTACCGCGGCCTGTTCAGAAAAAGACAAAACAGAGTAAGGTAAAAATTTATGTAGGAGTCCAAACCAGGAAATATCAAACAAGAATAACTCTTTTCTACAATTACAAAAGAGCAGGAAAGAAAAGTAATTGAAAAGGTTTTCACATATATATGTACACCAAGAATAAATACAGAGGATGAATTAATCAGTAAGTGTATTTATCATTGAAGGATAAAACAGGGAAATACTCACGTGCACCAAGGGTGGCACGCGCATCATCCGGTCCCCACAGCAGTCTGGTTGGCAGCGACCATCCAACCAACTGTTGACAGATAATTAACAAATTAAACAGTGACAGAGACACTGTGTCTCAGTATAAACACTAGCGTGTTGTTTAAAATCAGTTTGTGTGTGTGTCAGTTGTGGTAGGAACATACGTTGCTGACAGGAGATCGGGGGGCAGGGGATGGGGTGTCCATGGTCCTGGACCGTCTCGCTGGGATGGGCTCCTTCCTGGACACCTCGGCCTGGGGGGACACCGTCTGGACTGCCTAATGAAACATTAACACCAAAAAAAAAAAAAAAGTCATAGCAGTTAGATCATGAACACCATAAACACATATACAATACACCACGTTAAAATGTAAAACACTAAATGCAACACACTAAATTTCAACATTTCCATGCAGACAGTTGTCACTGCAACACAGCAGTACGTCTTCTGTGTAAGTACCTGCGGAGGGGGACTGGATGGACTTGGCTCCTCCTGGTTGAGCCTCCTCCATCTCAGCTTCACTGCCTCGGACCGCCTTCCCTTCCTGGGCATCCTGCTGGAGAGATAAACAGACAAAAGGCAAATCCAAAAGTACAACCTAACCTAACCTAACCTAAAATACTAAATCTACCTAGATTAATCTAGCAACTGAATGTACTCTAATCTAAATTTAACTAAAATAAACCTTAAATAATCTAGTCTTATTATATAATATGTGGGAGAAAACAGAATAGTAATGTGACAGTGATGAATAGGAGTGATGTGTGCAGATGCCGTTGATGAGTTCCGTCGATGAGTGCCGTCGATGAGTGCTGTCGATGAGCGCTTTGAAAACTTTGACCGTGACCAAAGAGAACCTGCAATAAAATTGAATTTCACTCTGTTAGATCGAGTCTGTGTTAGCAACAGGCTAGCAGCATTACATGCACATCTTAAACAGCTTTACTTTTTGTGGTCTGGCTGTGGAATAGACTTTTGTTTACATTACAAGTTTGAATGAAGTCTCTAGGTAAAAGAGAGCAGTGCCAGTAAATATACCCCCACACATTAAAATAAATCACATGGGATTTTATCATCAGAAAACTGTACATTAATTACCAAAAATTAAATTAGACATGTATGAATGTACACACTTTTATAGTTAACCGAGGACAGCTATTAAACAGAATATTACATTTACGTACGTCTCTCTCTCTCTCTCTCTCTCTCTCTCTCTCGAGCGCGCTCGCGCTCTCTCTACTCATCGGACACAAATCAAATTAAACTTCTTCATGTCATTATATTTTGCAGCGTAAATGGCGAGTCAGACTCAGATTTAGAAAGTGGTAGATGAAATAAACAAAGCGAGAACACACACACACACACACACACAGGTATATCAGAGTTTAGTCCGTGAATACAAATCAAATTAAACTTCATCGTGTCGCTATATTTTGCGGCGTAAATTGCGAGTCTGACTCAGATTTAGAAGCTGGTACATTAAATACACAAAGTGAGAACACACACAGGTAGATTGTCAGAGTTTAGTCCGTGAATCCACCTCGTCTCTGCTTCAGAGACATTTCAGGCTGTCTGTGGAGGTCCGACCGAGTTTCTGATTAGCGGCCGGAGCGTGAGGAAAGAGCTCCTCGCTGACCGTGGGGAATATATCGTAAACGATGACATATCGCACATTCCTACTTCATACCAGAAAACTTGATGTCTAGCTACAATTATATGACTTTTTTGGATTACTAATTTAGGCTACTGTTATTAAGCTAGCCCAGTAGAAAAAACGTAGCATACGCACTTACCTCTGATGCGATCAAAGGGGACGAGCAGAGCCGCAGGGGGGCTTTTATATGACGCGCGAAAAATGCGAGTAGCCAATCACAGTCCTGCTGGATTCACTGTCAAATCAGATGACTGATATATGTCGCATCATCGGCATAGCAACGAGCAGATTGACGGTCACTACAGAAAATGTCTTGCTTGAGGTGTCTGTGTTACTGTCTGTTAAGTGCTAATAACTGCTAAAATGGCCGCCTAGTGTTAGCATTAGGCTAATGCATGTCTTTAATTTGTAGTGGCTAGAAATTAGTGGCTAGCGCTGACGTGCTAGCAATTAGCATCTATTTAATTTTTAGTGGCTAGAAATTAGTGGCTTGCGCTGACGCACGAGCTGCTCTGCTCTCTCTGTCATTTTACACAGACAAGTTCATATTAAGTGCCAATAACAGCCAAAATGGACACCGGCGGACTTCTGCCTGCCAGCCCTAATCAGCAAAGCAGTTAACTTGTAACTACCTGTTAGAATGTCAGTTGGAGATGCTGACAGAGAGAGACAAAATGGTGAAACCACTAATTTTAGCATTAGCTGCTAATGTTAGCAATTAGCATGATGCGCTAGGCACTAATTTTAGCATTGGCTTAGTGTGGTATAGCTTCACAATACCCTCAAATAGTAATTTTTAACACGCATATTTACACACATGAGCCACTAATTCTAGCATTAGCCACAAATGTTAGCAATTAGCATGTTTTTTTTGTTTGTTTTTTTTTTACCTTTATTTAAACTCGTTAGTACACTGAGGCGAGCCTCATTTACAGTGCAGACGAGAGTACAGAGCAAAACAAACAAAATACACAACAGATATTCACAATAAAATACCATAAAGAACAGAATGAAAAAAAGGAGCAGAGGAAACAATTGCAAACGGTGGACAGGGAATTAGTAATTAATGATTTGAAGTGACTAAATGGGACAAGTGAGTTTAACTTAAGAGTTAGCTGTAGATGATTCCAGATGTGTGGGGCATAAGCTGAGAGGGCAGACCTCCCCAGCTCAGTCCGAATTTTGGGAATATACAATTGCAACCATGTCTTTACATGCAGTCAAGCATTAGCCGCTAATGTTAGCAATTAGCATGTCTTTACTACCACGAGCGGCTAGCACGCTAGCTACTCGTGGCAGTAAAACATTAACCACAAATGTTAGCAATTAGCATGTGTTTACTACCATGAGCAGCGAGCACGCTGGCTGCTGGCTGGTTCCTTCTGACTGGATGGGTGTGAGTTTGATGTCATGCAGGGGACAACAAACCAAACAGGATGAGGAGGATGCAGTAGGCCTGGCAGCGCCATCTTGGGGATCTGAACTGTCTGTTGCCGGAAGAAAGCACTGAGAGCACTGAACGAAGAGAGTTCAGTTTCCCCAAGATGGCGCCCGCTTGGATATGCGAGCCGGACGCGAACGGTACTGTATTCCTTTTTTAATAAACTACCTGTATACTTGCAAAGTTCTCAATGCTTCGGTTTACATGTAGAGACCCTAGTTATGCTACCGTGTAAGTGTGGTGATATTGTGAGCCTTGTTAGTGGTATAGAAATAGCGATTTCTTTTTGTGTCGGTGTGCCCCGAAGGCTAGCGTTATACGCTAAATAGCGATTTGCAAGAAAACTGGTAAAATATGACTAACAAAACAAATGCATGAAAACAAATACCAGAGAACGGTCGAACTCGGTACACATGTGTTATTAACCCCAGGTTCATTTTGCGCCGGAGTTCCCCTTTAAGTAAACATATATCTTACCTTTCCTGTAAATAAGAAAAGTTCCCTCATGTCCAGATGATAAACTCGTGGATCTGTCACCCATCCTGCTTTGAAATACATGAAGGCTTCCGTGCTCTTGTATGCCTTGAGGGACTCGCCGGAGTATGGGGAGGGGTTGTGGATCAGTTAAATGTAAATGTCGCCAAAAGATATGTTTGGCAAGTTAACGGCAGATTTCAGTGGTGTCAGTAGTTGATTCGGAAGTACATACGGGTCAAAACCTAAAATATCAATTTTTTTTTTAATATCGTTGCTTTTCTGTGTCAGAGAGATGCGACATCATCTGAGTAACGTTAGCAGAGCCCGTTTCTTGAACGTTAACGCTAGCCATTTCTCCCGCCGCTGAGTGGCGCTATGGTCCTAAAGATGGCGGCCACAACAAAAAGGTCACGTGATTGACCCGCATCAATAGAAAACATTCAGCTCAGATTTACACACAGAGCAAGCAGAGTGACAGTCACCTCAAAAAATGTCTTGCTTTACCTCTCTGTTACTGCCTGTCTGTCTTTTACCCTCTCTCTGTCTCTTTCTTTGTTATTTACTTAAATAAACTGAAATTAACTGCCAAGGACTACAAAAATGGCTGCAGCTGTGGCCCTGGCCTGAGGCTGCCATGGTGACTTTGCTGGTTGCCATGACTACTCACAGACACAGGAGAGGAGAAGGAAGAAATTTTGATTTTTTGCCCTCTGACAGTCCTCGCATTTGGGCTCACTGAGGCAAAACCAAAGCTCACATCAGAAAAAAAAACAGACAGTGATTGGCAGGAGAAGTTCCCGAACACACTGATGTAAACGCGATAAATTTCCCATTGAAATGAATGGAGAAGCCCGAAAAAAGCGGCAACATTCCAAAATTTACAGCTTGGCTTTGTCGAGCGATTACTCGGCCATGCTTTGTAGTAGAAACTTGCTTGGAAGTTTGTACGAGGCACGGGAAGTGTAGCTTTCTCTTCCTGAAAACGGCGTTTCGATACCTTTTACGGTTTGGTCAGGGTCGCAGTTTACGTTTGGTGAAATTTGGGGAAAAAAATTAAAAATCCCTCCCTCTGAGCCTCACTCTAACTTCAGAGTTTCGGTGATATTCTGAAAAAAAAAGGTTCAATCTCATGTGGTGGCCACAGTTTTTGAGGTACAGAGATAAAAAATACATAAAAACGTAGGGATTTTTGTTGGCTTTAAGATGGTGTTGGTTTGATTTGTGTGGGACGTACGGTCTTCGAGTGCGGCGCCAGCTTTTCGAATTTTTCCCCGTGTGTGTATGTGGAAATCGAGAGGGATTTCTCGACGATTTTCGTGTCGCATACTTTCTTTCCAAAACGACTACGGCCACAATTTTGGCAGTACGCGCGTGGCGACAACACTAAATTGTAGAAAACCCTTGGCTGACGCTCACGATGTGTTTGTTTTCTCGATAGCACTTGTAGTTTTTGAGATACAAGCATTTGTTCGGAGGGCAAATCCTAGTTTGCACTTTCCCTCTGACTCAGGCAGAGGTGAGAGGGAGACTTCAGCAGCAGTTGACCCTGGTAGCCATGACAACCAGACCCCAACCAGCTTACACACGCAGCAGAAGGGGACCAGAGGCGGGAAAAGAGCTCTCAGTGGAAAACAGTATCTGCCAAAACATTAAAACCCCCCAAACCATTACTGCAGTACTGTAGGGGGCCAGAACCTGACATTATGACCTTTTCCTTTATTTTAAACACAAATTATATCTGGCTGCTTTGCTGAAACTCCTGACACAACATCCCTGACCCGTTTCCTTCATCTTATTAGGTCAGTGAATAGCTAAACTGCTAACAGACGCTAACGACTAGCCGCCCAGTGATTTAGCCGACGACTAGCCTTCCAGCATAGCTCATGTATGTTAGCAAGCTAGCGGAGCTAACGGAGCTAGCTAGCCGCTACCTTAACGCCGCGGACTCAACCGCGGAGTTAGCCTCGAGCTAACCGCTAGCTAACCGGGATTTAACCGCGGACCCGCGGGAGTTAAACACGAATTAGCCGCGGCAGTTAGCCGTGAGCTAACGCGGAGGCTAGTGGGGTTAGCCGCCGGCTAATTCGCCGCCTTGCTAGCGGGTGCTTATCACAGTAATAATGTTGAAGTTTTACAATTTAAAGGGAAGATATTTTTAAATTAAACTGTGTCAAACTGAAAAATATATTATTCCACCACATAAAGTAGGAAACATTTATGGCTTGCAACAACATTAATGACAGTATATATATATAATTGGAGTAATTTAATATAATATGATGTTTTTAATTAAATAAATAATGAGCTGTTGAACACTCATAAGAGTTATATTAAGTATGTTACATAACATTATTTGACATGTCTATTTGTCTGCCTATAGTTTTCCTCCAGCTGATCCAGACAGACTGCAGTGACGTCCAACATGAGACAAAGAGCTGGACTCGCAGGACAATTTGAAGGTCTTCACTTCATCGCTGATTCCTTGTTACAGCCTGGATGTGTTAAGTTTAATATTATTGTTTTTCTAACTGTAAGACTGTGCCGTAAACTGTTAAACTATTGCTCAGGTAGGAGTAATGAGTTTTATTGTTAAAATTATTATGATTAACGATCAATTGTTACGATTTGCTCGTTCTTTGTCTGGGGATCCTAGTGAGATCCCTCCCACTCTCTTCCTTATTTGATGCTGGCTTTCAGGTGGAGCTGGGAGGGGTCTGCTGCCTGTACCTGCCCTTCAGTTTGTAGAAGGGCGTAAAGGACGACCCTTCTCAGTGTCTCTCTCTCTCAGCCAGGCCTACTGCATCCTCCTCATCCTGTTTGGTTTGTTGTACCCTGCATGACATCAAACTCACACCCATCCAGTCAGAAGGAACCAGGCCTTAAATGACTATTTGAGTTGTGCTTTTTGTTATAGCTGCTGCTCATGGTAGTAAAGACATGCTACTTAGTAAAGACATTCGCGACGTAAGTCGCGAATACTTTCATACCTGTCTTGACCTGACCATTACTTTTTGTAGTCAAACATGAAATTATTTGCAACGTAAGTCGCAAATAATTTCACCAGGATTATATTATGACTATATGAACAGGTGATCATTAAAGCATCATAGCATCTTAGTATAATTGCATTGTAGCATCTTAGCATCGTAGCAACATAGTATCTTAGCTTTGTAGCATCTTAGTATCATAGCATCTTAGTATCTTAGCATCATAGCATTGTAGTAGCATCTTGGCATAGTAGCATCATCGTAGCATCGTAGCATCGTACTATCACAGCAATATAGCATGGTATCGCAGACTGCTGCGGCCACTGCATCACTCTCGCGATTTCCCGCAGGGGAATTGTCTAGTTCTATTTACAATATTGGCACGGATATTGTCTGATTACTGATATTCTTATTTCATTGTATATTCATTCACTTTGTTAAACTGATGCTTATACATGTATTAGATAGCACTAAATGTTATTACATGTGTAAATGGAAAAAAAAAATAATTTTACCAACGATCAGAAACCTCCTATATTCAGTAACACAGTAAAATCAAGACAACAGAGAGACGAATGCTTGTCTTTTCATAATGCTCTTTAATTAGAATTAGTAAAGGCTTAGGTCAACCAATCAAAGCCTTAAAAGCTTGCAGAATGACATTTCATTCTCATTTTCTTTAGCAGTGTGCGCTAACAAAAGTAGCATGAGCCAAGAAGACTAGTCAAAATTCTCCCGATGTTTTTTGAAGGAGTGTTTCTCCAGCGGCTCCTGCTGCTTCAGCTGCTTCAGCTGCTCCTGCATTTCCAGCTGCACCTGCTTCTTCAGCTGCTTCAGCTGCTCCTGCAGCTCCAGCTGCACCTGCTGCTTCAGCTGCTTCAGCTGCTCCTGCTGCTCCAGCTGCTCCTGCTGCTTCAGCTGCTCCAGCTGCTTCTGCAGCTTCAGCTTCACCTGTTCCTCCAGCTGCTCCAGCTGCTTTTTCCCGTAACTAGAATTAAGACCATAATTAAAAGTTGTTACTGAGATTACATTTTTTGTTGTAACTTCAGTAATTGTTGATGTATCCAGTAGAGAGAAGTCCTTACCAGTGGATTACATTGTCTGTTGAATAAAATAAAACAATAAAACAATTAGGGTGAACTTTGTGAAATGTTAAGAATGTTAAAAGCAAGAGATTAAAAAACATAACATTTAGCACGTATTTTAATAATTTAGCTACATGAAAAACACACTGCAGACTTTTAAGTTGTAACGTTTTCATAGACTTTTGCATATAACTTAAATTTTGCGTATTTTGCATTCAATTGTTGAGAAAAAACACAATAAAATGAATGACTGATACCGCCTCCGCTGATGTTGGTATGGCCAATATGGTGCCAATAACCCTCTCCAGGCTCAGCCATGAGAACAACGAGAGACAGCAGGAGGAACACTGCGGTGAACTTCATCCTGAAAATGAGAAGCAAGTCACTATTTGAGATCTCAAAGTGAGCAGCTGAGAGATGAGCAAGTGGTGTGCATGAAGGCTGTGAGGTTCTTGTGTTTTTATATGGGCAGGGATGAATTCACATTCTTTAGTTGCTGTATAGAAACATCGTATTAGTCAATGTCCTCTGCAAAGTCATGTTCTGTGGGAAAATGACAGGTCAACTTCTTACTAAACATGTAGCAGCCACAGACGTGAATGAAGCAACAAAGTTCCCATGCCTGCGGCTTACGTATCGTAGCTTCAAAGCAATAGAAAAACAGGATAAAGTGCCACAGAAAAAATGTGGGTGCGTTCAATTTTTTATTTTTAATTTTTAGTGGACACAGAGAGAAATTCAAAGAGTCAAAGTACAAGTTTAGCAAAGCAGTGAGGGAAGCTAAACGACAGTACTCAGAAAAGCTGCAGAGCCAGTTTGCAGCCAGTGACTCGAGCTCTGTCTGGAGGGGCTTCAAGAACATCACAAACTACAAGCCCAAACCCCCCCACTCTGTGAACGACTCACGCCTGGCCAACAACCTGAATGAATACTTCTGCCGCTTTGAAAGACAATGGGACAGTACCATGTCCACCACCCCCCATGATGACACCTCTCCCACCAGCACTGGTATCTGTGAAACCTCACAGGCCCTCACACTAGTGCCCCCCTCCTCCCCGACAACAACAATGGCCAAGGCTCCCTCACAGCCGGTGGACTCAGAGCCTCCCTCCTCCATCTCACCTCTCACCATCCTGGAGAAGGACGTGAAGAGGCTGTTTACGAGGCAGAACCCCCGCAAGGCTGCCGAACCAGACGCTGTGTCTCCATCCACCTTGAAGCACTGTGCTGATCAGCTGTCTTCAGTGTTCACGGATATATTCAACATCTCACTGAAGTCATGTCACGTGCCAGCTTGCTTCAAGGCCTCCACCATCATCCCAGTCCCCAAAAAGCCAAGGACTACTGGACTCCATGACTACCGCCCTGTTGCCCTGACATCGGTTGTGATGAAGTCTTTCGAGCGCCTTGTGCTTTCACACCTTAAGGATTTAACAGACGCCGTCAACCTGTCCCTCCACCTCATCCTCCAGCACATGGACTCCCCCAGATCATATGCCAGGGTCCTGTTTGTGGATTTCAGCTCGGCCTTCAACACGGTCGTTCCATCTCTACTTCAGGACAAACTCTCCCAGCTGACCGTACCTGACTCCATCTGCAGGTGGATCACAGACTTCCTGTCTGACAGGAGGCAGCATGTGAGGCTGGGAAAACACATCTCAGACTCCCGTACCATCAGCACGGGTTCCCCTCAAGGCTGTGTCCTTTCTCCTCTGCTCTTCTCCCTGTACACCAACAGCTGCACCTCCAGTCACGAGTCTGTCAAGCTCCTGAAGTTTGCGGATGACACCACCCTCATCGGGCTCATCTCAGGTGGAGATGAGAGCGCCTACAGATTGGAGATTGACCGCTTGGTGACTTGGTGCAGCCGCCACAACCTGGAGCTGAATGCCTCCAAGACAGTGGAGATGATCGTGGACTACAGGAAGAACACAGCCCCACTCCTCCTCATCATCCTGTGTGACTCTACAGTCAACACCGTTGAGTCCCTCAGTTTCCTGGGCACCATCATCTCCCAGGACCTCAAATGGGAGCTGAACATCAGCGCCCTAATTAAAAAAGCACAGAAGAGGATGTACTTCCTGTGGCAGCTGAAGAAATTCAACCTGCCAAAGACAATGATGGTTCACTTCTACACTGCCATCATTGAGTCCATCCTCACCAACTCCATCACCACCTGGTATGCTGCAGCCTCTGCTAAGGACAAGAGCAGACTGCAGCGTGTCATTCGCTCTGCAGAGAAGGTGATTGGCTGCAGTCTGAAGTCTCTCGATGAGCTGTACGCTTCCAGGACTCTGAAGCGTGCAGCTAAGATTGTGGCCGATCCCTCTCACCCTGGTCATGGATTATTTAACAGACTCCCCTCTGGCAGACGGCTGCGATCCATCGAGTATAGGACCACTCGCATGGCGAACAGTTTTTTCCCATCCGCAGTGCGTCTGCTGAACAATGCCAAGGCCCCCCATGAAGACATCAAACCCACTACCATCCCACAGTAAATGTTCTGGTGGAATATATATATATATATATATATACTGTGTATATATTTTTATTACTTTATTTTATTTTATGCGTAACAACACCAAAGCAAATTCCTTGTATGTACAAACATGCTTGGCAATAAAGTATTTTCTGATTCTGATTCTGATTCTGATTTACCCACCTGGACCTGACCAGGCACCCCCACCCACCCTGATGTGCCCATTCCAAACACATTTCTTGCTCAAAGACGATGGTTCCCCACTATCCATCCAGTTTTTAATAATGCATTGGACAGTTCTTAGCCCAATTTTTGTAGTTTCTGCAATCTCCTTAGATGTTTTCTCTGCTTGATGCATGATTTGACCCTTCTCAAACAGACTAACATCTTTTCCAGGACCACGGGATGTGTCTTTCGACATGGTTGTTTAAGAAATGATAAGCTACTCATTGCATCAGTTGGGGTTAAATTTAATAAACTTGTTGCTAACTGAAAGATAATCACCCATGCAGTAATTATCGAATAGGAGGCTTGTACCTATTTGCTTAGTTACATCCAGGTGGTGACTTTTTTTGGGTAAGGTAGTGTATGTATATATATGTGTGTTTGTGTGTGTGTGTGTATATATATATATATATATACATTGAATAAGCTCTGAGTTTATGGGCTATGTTTGGTTTCCATATAAAGGAACTGCACAGCTAGATGTCAAGTCACAGCAATTGTGTAAAAACATCTGTCAGCAGTGAATGTGATGACACCAACGCTACCGTACAACACCCAAGACACATAGCAAAGGCTCAACCACAAATCAACTGTTTAGTTTATCTAGTTCTGTCAGGATTGGGTCAGAAAACCACAGATCAGCATGAGGAAGTTCATTCTGGTGTCAGTTAAATGCGCTCAAATGCACATAAATGTCTATTATTGAAGACGTCTGCAATTAATATAGTTAGTTAAATCCAGGTGTTGACTTTTTGTTTTTGGCCAGGCAGTGTATGTTTATATGTACTAGTGCAGTGCCCGTCGGAAGTATGTATTCCTATAGTGGGAGCCTACAGGTGCTGTGTATGAGGATTAGTGGAAATATTAGAGCTTCACTACGTTTTTCTTCTTATTATTAGTGATGCAGTGCTACGCAATGCAAACTATTGACCCCTCTCATAGCAAAGCTATGGGGGTCAATAGTTTGCAGTGCGAAGCACTGCAAACTATTGTTCTTCACTACGTTTTTCTTCTTATTAGTGATGCAGTGCTACGCAATGCAAACTATTGACCCTCATAGCAAAGCTATGGGAGTCAATAGTTTGCAGTGCGAAGCACTGCAAACTATTGTTCTTCACTACGTTTTTCTTATTATTATTATTAGTGATGCAGTGCTACGCAATGCAAACTATTGACCCTCATAGCAAAGCTATGGGAGTCAATAGTTTGCAGTGCGAAGCACTGCAAACTATTGTTCTTCACTACGTTTTTCTTCTTATTATTATTAAACTTTTTCCTACGGCCGATTTTCGAAACCTTTCAACTCAAATACCGTTCGTCGCACACAGACACAAAATACATCAAAACGTGCGTCTCGATCGGACTCGGTGTGCTTCTATACAGTTCTTTCAAACAAGATTTTTTCGCGACGTAGTCGCGAAAAAAACGCGATCAATTTCCCATTGAAATGAATGGAGAAGCCCGAAAAAAGCGGCAACATTCCAAAATGTCCAGCTTGGCTTTGTCCAGCGATTACTCGGCCATGCTTTGTAGTAGAAACTTGCTTGGAAGTTTGTACGAGGCACGGGAAGTGTAGCTTTCTCTTCCTGAAAACGGCGTTTCGATACCTTTTACGGTTTGGTCAGGGTCGCAGTTTACGTTTGGTGAAATCTGGGGAAAAAAATTAAAAATCCCTCCCTCTGAGCCTCACTCTAACTTCAGAGTTTCGGTGATATTCTGAAAAAAAAAGGTTCAATCTCATGTGGTGGCCACAGTTTTTGAGGTAGAGAGATAAAAAATACATAAAAACGTAGGGATTTTTGTTGGCTTTAAGATGGTGTTGGTTTGATTTGTGTGGGACGTACGGTTTGGACTGGAGGCTCCTCTGAGCGAGGAGTGCGGCGCCAGCTTTTCGAATTTTTCCCCATGTGTGTGTATGTGGAAATCGAGAGGGATTTCTCGACGATTTTCGTGTCGCATACTTTCTTTCCAAAACGACTACGGCCACAATTTTGGCAGTACGCGCGTGGCAACAACACTAAATTGTAGAAAACCCTTGGCTGACGCTCACGATGTGTTTGTTTTCTCGATAGCACTTGTAGTTTTTGAGATACAAGCATTTGTTCGGAGGGCAAATCCTAGTTTGCACTTTCCCTCTGACTCAGGCAGAGGTGAGAGGGAGAAGGAGAAGGAGCAGCAGTTGACCCTGGTAGCCATGACAACCAGACCCGAGTGGCGGGAAAAGAGTTCTCAGTGGATAACAGGATCTGCCAAAACATTAAAACCCCCCCAAACCATTACTGCAGTACTGTAGGGGGCCAGAACCTGACATTATGACCCCCCCACTCCAACCCCCCCCCCACCCCCCCTCCCACTATAGCATTACAGACACAGACTGCCAAAACATTATGACCCCTCAACCCATTACAGGACTATAGTAGGGAGCCAGAATCTGACACTATGACCCCCCCCCTCCACTCCATTTAAGCATTACAGACACAGACTGCCAAAACATTATGACCCCCTAAACCTATTACAGGACTATAGTAGGGAGCCAGAACCTGACACTATGACCCCCCCCACTCCAACCCCCCCACCTCCCCTCCCACTATAGCATTACAGACACAGACTGACAAAACATTAGGGACTCTCAGACTGTTACAATGGGGAGACAGAACACTCCATGACCCCCCCCCCCCCTCTCTCCCTCTCTCTCTCCCTCTCCCTCCTTCCCTCTCTCTCTCCCTCCCTCCTCTGTTGGTGCTATCACTTTATTAGGTAAGTGAGTTTCTAGAATTATTTATATGTTAAGTGTTTGTGCCCAACATAGCTGAACTGTTAATAGAAGTTAACTACTAGCTGCCCAATGTTTTAGCCTTAGGCTAGCCTTCCAGCATAGCTCATTTATGTTAGCGAGCTAGCGGAGCTAGCAGCTAGCTAACCGCCGCGGACTAAACCGCGGAGTTAGCCTCGAGCTAACCGCAAGCTAACCGGGATTTAACCGCGAGCTAACCGGGACTTAACCGCGAGCTAACCGGGATTTAACCGCGGACCCGCGGGACTTAACCGCGAGTTAGCCGCGGGAGTTAGCCGCGAGCTAACGCGGAGGCTAGTGGGGTTAGCCACTAAAACTGTGTCAAACTGAAAAATATATTATTCCACCACATAAAGTAGGAAACGTTTATGGCTTGTAACAACATTAATGACAGTATATATAAATAATTGGAGTAATTTAATATAATATGATATTTTTAGTTAAATAAATAATGAGCTGTTGAACACTCATAAGAGTTATATTAAGTATGTTACATAACATTATTTGACATGTCTATTTGTCTGCGTATAGTTTTCCTCCAGCTGATCCAGACAGACTGCAGTGACGTCCAACATGAGACAAAGAGCTGGACTAACAGGACAGTTTGAAGGTCTTCACTTCATCGCTGATTCCTTGTTACAGCCTGGATGTGTTAAGTTTAATATTGACGTTTTTCTAACTGTAAGACTGTGCCGTAAACTGTTAAACTATTGCTCAGGTAGGAGTAATGAGTTTTATTGTTAAAATTATTATGATTAACGATCAATTATTACGATTTGCTCGTTCTTTGTCTGGGGATCCTAGTGAGGACACCCCTCTTAAAGGTGGGGGTGTGACGATCCCTCCCACTCTCTTCCTTATTTGATGCTGGCTTTCAGGTGGAGCTGGGAGGGGTCTGCTGCCTGTACCTGCCCTGCAGTTTGTAGAAGGGCGTAAAGGACGACCCTTCTCAGTGTCTCTCTCTCTCAGCCAGGCCTACTGCATCCTCCTCATCCTGTTTGGTTTGTTGTACCCTGCATGACATCAAACTCACACCCATCCAGTCAGTAGGAACCAGGCCTTAAATGACTATTTGAGTTGTGCTTTTTGTTATAGCTGCTGCTCATGGGAGTAAAGACATGCTACTTAGTAAAGACATTCGCGACGTAAGTCGCGAATACTTTCATACCTGTCTTGACGTGACCATTACTTTTTGTAGTCAAACATGAAATTATTTGCGATTTACGTCGCAAATAATTTCACCAGGATTATATTATGACTATATGAACAGGTGATCATTAAAGCATCATAGCATGGTAGCATCATTAAAGCATCTTAGCATCATAGCATTGTAGCATCATTAAAGCATCTTAGCATTGTAGTATCTTAGCATCATAGCATCTTAGTATAAGGAAAACACACACTTTATGACAACTACAGATGTTTAACATGTGTCTGCTTTGTTATTAGCTTGTTGCTTACATTTACTTATAACATTTGAAAGACATTTCTAAAGTCTTAGATTAGATTATTTTACATTAGGTAGTTAGAGTTTAGGTAAAGGTTAGGGTTTAGGTTAGTTTGATAGGTTTGATAGCCTGTTAAGCTTTGAAAAGTATTCCAGACGTTCCATGGCGGTGAAGCAGCGCTGGAGGAGGCTCGACCTGGAGGAGCTGAGGTCCACCCCTTCCCCCCTGGAGGTATTTACACAGTAGATAAGCTTCTGTGCCACAATGACATCTGTCTGCGTGAAAATGGCTCTAGAAATGTTACATCTATTGTTTTCTCCTTAACTGCTGAGTTCTGTATGTGTTTGGTCTTAATGTTTCATCAGACGTCCCCCCCGGCCGGAGAGGAGCCTTCCCACCGACCCTGCTCTCAAGCTCGTCCCCCCGTTCGTGCTCGTGAGTATCTCTCAATGATCAATAAATTAATTCATTCATTCAGCATTGTAGCATCTTGGCATAGTAGCATCATCGTAGCATCGTAGCATCGTACTGTCACAGCAATATAGCATGGTATCGCAGACTGCTGCGGCCACTGCATCACTCTCGCGATTTCCCGCAGGGGAATTGTCTAGTTATTAGTGATGCAGTGCTACGCAATGCAAACTATTGACCCCCCTCATAGCAAAGCTATGGGGGTCAATAGTTTGCAGTGCGAAGCACTGCAAACTATTGTTCTTCACTACGTTTTTCTTCTTATTAGTGATGCAGTGCCTGCAATGCAAACTATTGACCCCTCTCATAGCAAAGCTATGGGGGTCAATAGTTTGCAGTGCGAAGCACTGCAAACTATTGTTCTTCACTACGTTTTTCTTCTTATTATTATTATTAAACTTTTTCCTACGGCCGATTTTCGAAACCTTTCAACTCAAATACCGTTCGTCGCACACAGACACAAAATACATCAAAACGTGCGTCTCGATCGGACTCGGTGTGCTTCTATACAGTTCTTTCAAACAAGATTTTTTCGCGACGTAGTCGCGATAAAACTGCGACAAATTTCCCAATTGAAATGAATGGAGAAGCCCGAAAAAAAAAATATTTCAACAGACATTTTCAACAATGAACTGCTCTGGCATACTTTAACCGAGAGACTTCATTTAAACTTTAAAACGTAGGTACTCTTGCCTTCTCTTCAGAGATTCACTTCACTTGTCGACAACTTTTACCGTTTTTAAACTATGAAGCCTCAGAGTTGTGTAGGTTTTTACTCAAATTTCAGGGTTTATAATGGGTGTGTATTGCGCGGAATGTTTGTGCTAGAGTGGATGACATCATCAGCTAGAGTGAGGAGGGGAGAAGAAAGTTAGTCAAAAAACTGCACAGAAACTGCTCCCGTGGCCACAAATTTCACACGACAGACATAATTTATACATAGAAACGTAGGAAAATGTGTCTTCTCACTCAAATTCGTCTGCTAAAGCTGTAAGTCTTATAGTTTTGGCGTCAGACACAAAGATGCGCCAGCAACACCCACCCACAGCTCCATAGACTGCCATGTTAAAAAGGCAGGGAAATTTCTGGAGGAAAGCAGACGTAACCTTTCTTTGAATCGCTTAGAATAGGTCACATTTCGTCATTTTACCCACAAACTGCATATGTAGACGTTCAGGAAAGCCTCAAGATGCCCAAAGTTAAGTCGGTTCAATGATTGGAAATACGGTTTGGCCACAAGTCCTTCCTGTTCGAGGCGATTTTTCAGCATTTTCTCTCTCTTTCCCCGTCTTCCAACTGACATTCTAACAGGAGCAGTTGACCCTGGTAGCCATGACAACCAGACCCCAACCAGCTTACACACGTTCACACACGCAGCTGCTGGGGACGAGAGGCGGGAAAAGAGCTCTCAGTGGAAAACATGATCTGCCAAAACATTAAAACCCCCCAAACCATCCCTGTCTGCCATGGTGCTTTCACACAGCTGCTGGGCCTCTTAGCTATAGCTCTTCTCATTGACTGAATGACAACTTCATGTTTGACCTTTTCCTTTATTTAAAACACAAATTATATCTGGCTGCTTTGCTGAAACTCCTGACACAACATCCCTGACCCGTTTCCTTCATCTTATTAGGTCAGTGAATAGCTAAACTGCTAACAGACGCTAACGACTAGCCGCCCAGTGATTTAGCCGACGACTAGCCTTCCAGCATAGCTCATGTATGTTAGCAAGCTAGCGGAGCTAACGGAGCTAGCTAGCCGCTACCTTAACGCCGCGGACTCAACCGCGGAGTTAGCCTCGAGCTAACCGCTAACTAACCGCTAGCTAACCGGGATTTAACCGCGGACCCGCGGGAGTTAAACACGAATTAGCCGCGGCAGTTCGCCGTGAGCTAACGCGGAGGCTAGTGGGGTTAGCCGCCGGCTAATTCGCCGCCTTGCTAGCGGGTGCTTATCACAGTAATAATGTTGAAGTTTTACAATTTAAAGGGAAGATATTTTTAAATGAAACTGTCAAACTGAAAAATATATTATTCCACCACATAAAGTAGGAAACATTTATGGCTTGCAACAACGTTAATGACAGTATATATATAATTGGAGTAATTTAATATAATATGATGTTTTTAATTAAATAAATAATGAGCTGTTGAACACTCATAAGAGTTATATTAAGTATGTTACATAACATTATTTGACATGTCTATTTGTCTGCCTATAGTTTTCCTCCAGCTGATCCAGACAGACTGCAGTGACGTCCAACATGAGACAAAGAGCTGGACTCGCAGGACAATTTGAAGGTCTTCACTTCATCGCTGGTTCCTTGTTACAGCCTGGATGTGTTAAGTTTAATATTATTGTTTTTCTAACTGTAAGACTGTGCCGTAAACTGTTAAACTATTGCTCAGGTAGGAGTAATGAGTTTTATTGTTAAAATTATTATGATTAACGATCAATTGTTACGATTTGCTCGTTCTTTGTCTGGGGATCCTAGTGAGATCCCTCCCACTCTCTTCCTTATTTGATGCTGGCTTTCAGGTGGAGCTGGGAGGGCTCTGCTGCCTGTACCTGCCCTTCAGTTTGTAGAAGGCGAAGCATAAAGGACGACCCTTCTCAGTGTCTCTCTCTCTCAGCCAGGCCTACTGCATCCTCCTCATCCTGTTTGGTTTGTTGTACCCTGCATGACATCAAACTCACACCCATCCAGTCAGAAGGAACCAGGCCTTAAATGACTATTTGAGTTGTGCTTTTTGTTATAGCTGCTGCTCATGGTAGTAAAGACATGCTACTTAGTAAAGACATTCGCGACGTAAGTCGCGAATACTTTCATACCTGTCTTGACGTGACCATTACTTTTTGTAGTCAAACATGGATTATATTATGACTATATGAACAGGTGATCATTAAAGCATCATAGCATGGTAGCATCATGGTAGCATCATTAAAGCATCTTAGCATCATAGCATTGTAGCATCATTAAAGCATCTTAGCATTGTAGTATCTTAGCATCATAGCATCTTAGTATAAGGAAAACACACACTTTATGACAACTACAGATGTTTAACATGTGTCTGCTTTGTTATTAGCTTGTTGCTTACATTTACTTATAACATTTGAAAGACATTTCAATTTTTTTGCATTGTCTTTGATAGGATTAAAGGGTTCCTGTGCTTCGACAGCTGAGAGTGATCATCGTTGATTCATCGCCCTCAACCATCGCAGAGCAGTATCGCCACCTCACCCACACACATACATTCACCACACCTTCATCTACACAGATTTAATTTAAGTATAACATATTACATTAATTTGTCTTAGATTAGATTATTTTACATTAGGTAGTTAGAGTTTAGGTAAAGGTTAGGGTTTAGGTTAGTTTGATAGGTTTGATAGCCTGTTAAGCTTTGAAAAGTATTTTGTCTTGTTTTTTTTTCTGTCTATTTTTTGTCAGCAGGATGCCTAGGAAGTCCAGACGTTCCATGGCGGTGAAGCAGCGCTGGAGGAGGCTCGACCTGGAGGAGCTGAGGTCCACCCCTTCCCCCCTGGAGGTATTTACACAGTAGATAAGCTTCTGTGCCACAATGACATCTGTCTGCGTGAAAATGGCTCTAGAAATGTTACATCTATTGTTTTCTCCTTAACTGCTGAGTTCTGTATGTGTTTGGTCTTAATGTTTCATCAGACGTCCCCCCCGGCCGGAGAGGAGCCTTCCCACCGACCCTGCTCTCAAGCTCGTCCCCCCGTTCGTGCTCGTGAGTATCTCTCAATGATCAATAAATTAATTCATTCATTCAGCATTGTAGCATCTTGGCATAGTAGCATCATTGTAGCATCGTAGCATCGTACTATCACAGCAATATAGCATGGTATCGCAGACTGCTGCGGCCACTGCATCACTCTCGCGATTTCCCGCAGGGGAATTGTCTAGTTAGTGATGCAGTGCTACGCAATGCAAACTATTGACCCTCATAGCAAAGCTATGGGAGTCAATAGTTTGCAGTGCGAAGCACTGCAAACTATTGTTCTTCACTACGTTTTTCTTCTTATTATTATTATTATTAAACTTTTTCCTACGCATTTTCGAAACCTTTCAACTCAAATACCGTTCGTCGCACACAGACACAAAATACATCAAAACGTGCGTCTCGATCGGACTCGGTGTGCTTCTATACAGTTCTTTCAAACAAGATTTTTTCGCGACGTAGTCGCGAAAAAACTGCGACAAATTTCCCAATTGAAATGAATGGAGAAGCCCGAAAAAAAAAATATTTCAACAGACATTTTCAACAATGAACTGCTCTGGCATACTTTAACCGAGAGACTTCATTTAAACTTTAAAACGTAGGTACTCTTGCCTTCTCTTCAGAGATTCACTTCACTTGTCGACAACTTTTACCGTTTTTAAACTATGAAGCCTCAGAGTTGTGTAGGTTTTTACTCAAATTTCAGGGTTTATAATGGGTGTGTATTGCGCGGAATGTTTGTGCTAGAGTGGATGACATCATCAGCTAGAGTGAGGAGGGGAGAAGAAAGTTAGTCAAAAAACTGCACAGAAACTGCTCCCGTGGCCACAAATTTCACACGACAGACATAATTTATACATAGAAACGTAGGAAAATGTGTCTTCTCACTCAAATTCGTCTGCTAAAGCTGTAAGTCTTATAGTTTTGGCGTGAGACACAAAGATGCGCCAGCAACACCCACCCACAGCTCCATAGACTGCCATGTTAAAAAGGCAGGGAAATTTCTGGAGGAAAGCAGACGTAACCTTTCTTTGAATCGCTTTTAACAGGTCACATTTCTTCATTTTACCCACAAATTACATATGTAGACGTTCAGGAAAGCCTCAAGATGCCCAAAGTTAAGTCGGTTCAATGATTGGAAATACGGTTTGGCCACAAGTCCTTCCTGTTCGAGGCGATTTTTCAGCATTTTCTCTCTCTCTCCCCGTCTTCCAACTGACATTCGAACAGGAGCAGTTGACCCTGGTAGCCATGACAACCAGACCCCAACCAGCTTACACACGTTCACACACGCAGCTGCTGGGGACGAGAGGCGGGAAAAGAGCTCTCAGTGGAAAACATGATCTGCCAAAACATTAAAACCCCCCAAACCATTACTGCAGTACTGTAGGGGGCCAGAACCTGACATTATGACCTTTTCCTTTATTTTAAACACAAATTATATCTGGCTGCTTTGCTGAAACTCCTGACACAACATCCCTGACCCGTTTCCTTCATCTTATTAGGTCAGTGAATAGCTAAACTGCTAACAGACGCTAACGACTAGCCGCCCAGTGATTTAGCCGACGACTAGCCTTCCAGCATAGCTCATGTATGTTAGCAAGCTAGCGGAGCTAACGGAGCTAGCTAGCCGCTAGCTTAACGCCGCGGACTCAACCGCGGAGTTAGCCTCGAGCTAACCGCTAACTAACCGCTAGCTAACCGGGATTTAACCGCGGACCCGCGGGAGTTAAACACGAATTAGCCGCGGCAGTTCGCCGTGAGCTAACGCGGAGGCTAGTGGGGTTAGCCGCCGGCTAATTCGCCGCCTTGCTAGCGGGTGCTTATCACAGTAATAATGTTGAAGTTTTACAATTTAAAGGGAAGATATTTTTAAATGAAACTGTGTCAAACTGAAAAATATATTATTCCACCACATAAAGTAGGAAACATTTATGGCTTGCAACAACATTAATGACAGTATATATATATAATTGGAGTAATTTAATATAATATGATGTTTTTAATTAAATAAATAATGAGCTGTTGAACACTCATAAGAGTTATATTAAGTATGTTACATAACATTATTTGACATGTCTATTTGTCTGCCTATAGTTTTCCTCCAGCTGATCCAGACAGACTGCAGTGACGTCCAACATGAGACAAAGAGCTGGACTCGCAGGACAATTTGAAGGTCTTCACTTCATCGCTGATTCCTTGTTACAGCCTGGATGTGTTAAGTTTAATATTATTGTTTTTCTAACTGTAAGACTGTGCCGTAAACTGTTCAACTATTGCTCAGGTAGGAGTAATGAGTTTTATTGTTAAAATTATTATGATTAACGATCAATTGTTACGATTTGCTCGTTCTTTGTCTGGGGATCCTAGTGAGATCCCTCCCACTCTCTTCCTTATTTGATGCTGGCTTTCAGGTGGAGCTGGGAGGGGTCTGCTGCCTGTACCTGCCCTTCAGTTTGCAGAAGGCGAAGCATAAAGGACGACCCTTCTCAGTGTCTCTCTCTCTCAGCCAGGCCTACTGCATCCTCCTCATCCTGTTTGGTTTGTTGTACCCTGCATGACATCAAACTCACACCCATCCAGTCAGTAGGAACCAGGCCTTAAATGACTATTTGAGTTGTGCTTTTTGTTATAGCTGCTCCTCATGGTAGTAAAGACATGCTACTTAGTAAAGACATTCGCGACGTAAGTCGCGAATACTTTCATACCTGTCTTGACCTGACCATTACTTTTTGTAGTCAAACATGAAATTATTTGCAACGTAAGTCGCAAATATTTTCACCAGGATTATATTATGACTATATGAACAGGTGATCATTAAAGCATCATAGCATCTTGGTATAATTGCATTGTAGCATCTTAGCATCGTAGCAACATAGTATCTTAGCTTTGTAGCATCTTAGTATCTTAGCATCATAGCATTGTAGCATCTTGGCATAGTAGCATCATCATAGCATCGTAGCATCGTACTGTCGCAGCAATATAGCATGGTATCGCAGACTGCTGCGGCCACTGCATCACTCTCGCGATTTCCCGCAGGGGAATTGTCTAGTTATTATTATTATTATTAAACTTTTTCCTACGCATTTTCGAAACCTTTCAACTCAAATACCGTTCGTCGCACACAGACACAAAATACATCAAAACGTGCGTCTCGATCGGACTCGGTGTGCTTCTATACAGTTCTTCCAAACAAGATTTTTTCGCGACGTAGTCGCGAAAAAACTGCGACAAATTTCCCTATTGAAATGAATGGAGAAGCCCGAAAAAAATAAAAATTCAACAGACATTTTCAACAATGAACTGCTCTGGCATACTTTAACCGAGAGACTTCATTTAAACTTTAAAACGTAGGTACTCTTGCCTTCTCTTCAGAGATTCACTTCACTTAGCGACAACTTTTACCGTTTTTAAACTATGAAGCCTCAGAGTTGTGTAGGTTTTTACTCAAATTTCAGGGTTTATAATGGGTGTGTATTGCACGGAATGTTTGTGCTAGAGTGGATGACATCATCAGCTAGAGTGAGGAGGGGAGAAGAAAGTTAGTCAAAAAACTGCACAGAAACTGCTCCCGTGGCCACAAATTTCACACGACAGACATAATTTATACATAGAAACGTAGGAAAATGTGTCTTCTCACTCAAATTCGTCTGCTAAAGCTGTAAGTCTTATAGTTTTGGCGTCAGACACAAAGATGCGCCAGCAACACCCACCCACAGCTCCATAGACTGCCATGTTAAAAAGGCAGGGAAATTTCTGGAGGAAAGCAGACGTAACCTTTCTTTGAATCGCTTTGAATAGGTCACATTTCTTCATTTTACCCACAAATTACACATCTAGACGTTCAGGAAAGCCTCAAGATGCCCAAAGTTAAGTCGGTTCAATGATTGGAAATACGGTTTGGCCACAAGTCCTTCCTGTTCGAGGCGATTTTTCAGCATTTTCTCTCTCTTTCCCCGTCTTCCAACTGACATTCTAACAGGAGCAGTTGACCCTGGTAGCCATGACAACCAGACCCCAACCAGCTTACACACGTTCACACACGCAGCTGCTGGGGACGAGAGGCGGGAAAAGAGCTCTCAGTGGAAAACATGATCTGCCAAAACATTAAAACCCCCCAAACCATTACTGCAGTACTGTAGGGGGCCAGAACCTGACATTATGACCTTTTCCTTTATTTTAAACACAAATTATATCTGGCTGCTTTGCTGAAACTCCTGACACAACATCCCTGACCCGTTTCCTTCATCTTATTAGGTCAGTGAATAGCTAAACTGGTAACAGACGCTAACGACTAGCCGCCCAGTGATTTAGCCGACGACTAGCCTTCCAGCATAGCTCATGTATGTTAGCAAGCTAGCGGAGCTAACGGAGCTAGCTAGCCGCTAGCTTAACGCCGCGGACTCAACCGCGGAGTTAGCCTCGAGCTAACCGCTAAATAACCGCTAGCTAACCGGGATTTAACCGCGGACCCGCGGGAGTTAAACACGAATTAGCCGCGGCAGTTCGCCGTGAGCTAACGCGGAGGCTAGTGGGGTTAGCCGCCGGCTAATTCGCCGCCTTGCTAGCGGGTGCTTATCACAGTAATAATGTTGAAGTTTTACAATTTAAAGGGAAGATATTTTTAAATTAAACTGTGTCAAACTGAAAAATATATTATTCCACCACATAAAGTAGGAAACATTTATGGCTTGCAACAACATTAATGACAGTATATATATATAATTGGAGTAATTTAATATAATATGATGTTTTTAATTAAATAAATAATGAGCTGTTGAACACTCATAAGAGTTATATTAAGTATGTTACATAACATTATTTGCCATGTCTATTTGTCTGCCTATAGTTTTCCTCCAGCTGATCCAGACAGACTGCAGTGACGTCCAACATGAGACAAAGAGCTGGACTCGCAGGACAATTTGAAGGTCTTCACTTCATCGCTGATTCCTTGTTACAGCCTGGATGTGTTAAGTTTAATATTATTGTTTATCTAACTGTAAGACTGTGCCGTAAACTGTTAAACTATTGCTCAGGTAGGAGTAATGAGTTTTATTGTTAAAATTATTATGATTAACGATCAATTGTTACGATTTGCTCGTTCTTTGTCTGGGGATCCTAGTGAGATCCCTCCCACTCTCTTCCTTATTTGATGCTGGCTTTCAGGTGGAGCTGGGAGGGGTCTGCCGCCTGTACCTGCCCTTCAGTTTGTAGAAGGGCGTAAAGGACGACCCTTCTCAGTGTCTCTCTCTCTCAGCCAGGCCTACTGCATCCTCCTCATCCTGTTTGGTTTGTTGTACCCTGCATGACATCAAACTCACACCCATCCAGTCAGAAGGAACCAGGCCTTAAATGACTATTTGAGTTGTGCTTTTTGTTATAGCTGCTGCTCATGGTAGTAAAGACATGCTACTTAGTAAAGACATTCGCGACGTAAGTCGCGAATACTTTCATACCTGTCTTGACCTGACCATTACTTTTTGGAGTCAAACATGAAATTATTTGCAACGTTAGTCGCAAATATTTTCACCAGGATTATATTATGACTATATGAACAGGTGATCATTAAAGCATCATAGCATCTTAGTATAATTGCATTGTAGCATCTTAGCATCGTAGCAACATAGTATCTTAGCTTTGTAGCATCTTAGTATCATAGCATCTTAGTATCTTAGCATCATAGCATTGTAGCATCTTGGCATAGTAGCATCATCATAGCATCGTAGCATCGTACTGTCGCAGCAATATAGCATGGTATCGCAGACTGCTGCGGCCACTGCATCACTCTCGCGATTTCCCGCAGGGGAATTGTCTAGTTAGTGATGCAGTGCTACGCAATGCAAACTATTGACCCTCATAGCAAAGCTATGGGAGTCAATAGTTTGCAGTGCGAAGCACTGCAAACTATTGTTCTTCACTACGTTTTTCTTCTTATTATTATTATTATTAAACTTTTTCCTACGCATTTTCGAAACCTTTCAACTCAAATACTGTTCGTCGCACACAGACACAAAATACATCAAAACGTGCGTCTCGATCGGACTCGGTGTGCTTCTATACAGTTCTTTCAAACAAGATTTTTTCGCGACGTAGTCGCGAAAAAACTGCGACAAATTTCCCAATTGAAATGAATGGAGAAGCCCGAAAAAAAATATATTTCAACAGACATTTTCAACAATGAACTGCTCTGGCATACTTTAACCGAGAGACTTCATTTAAACTTTAAAACGTAGGTACTCTTGCCTTCTCTTCAGAGATTCACTTCACTTGTCGACAACTTTTACCGTTTTTAAACTATGAAGCCTCAGAGTTGTGTAGGTTTTTACTCAAATTTCAGGGTTTATAATGGGTGTGTATTGCGCGGAATGTTTGTGCTAGAGTGGATGACATCATCAGCTAGAGTGAGGAGGGGAGAAGAAAGTTAGTCAAAAAACTGCACAGAAACTGCTCCCGTGGCCACAAATTTCACACGACAGACATAATTTATACATAGAAACGTAGGAAAATTTGTCTTCTCACTCAAATTCGTCTGCTAAAGCTGTAAGTCTTATAGTTTTGGCGTCAGACACAAAGATGCGCCAGCAACACCCACCCACAGCTCCATAGACTGCCATGTTAAAAAGGCAGGGAAATTTCTGGAGGAAAGCAGACGTAACCTTTCTTTGAATCGCTTTAATAGGTCACATTTCTTCATTTTACCCACAAACTGCATATGTAGACGTTCAGGAAAGCCTCAAGATGCCCAAAGTTAAGTCGGTTCAATGATTGGAAATATGGTTTGGCCACAAGTCCTTCCTGTTCGAGGCGATTTTTCAGCATTTTCTCTCTCTCTCCCCGTCTTCCAACTGACATTCGAACAGGAGCAGTTGACCCTGGTAGCCATGACAACCAGACCCCAACCAGCTTACACACGTTCACACACGCAGCTGCTGGGGACGAGAACCTGACATTATGACCTTTTCCTTTATTTTAAACACAAATTATATCTGGCTGCTTTGCTGAAACTCCTGACACAACATCCCTGACCCGTTTCCTTCATCTTATTAGGTCAGTGAATAGCTAAACTGCTAACAGACGCTAACGACTAGCCGCCCAGTGATTTAGCCGACGACTAGCCTTCCAGCATAGCTCATGTATGTTAGCAAGCTAGCGGAGCTAACGGAGCTAGCTAGCCGCTAGCTTAACGCCGCGGACTCAACCGCGGAGTTAGCCTCGAGCTAACCGCTAACTAACCGCTAGCTAACCGGGATTTAACCGCGGACCCGCGGGAGTTAAACACGAATTAGCCGCGGCAGTTCGCCGTGAGCTAACGCGGAGGCTAGTGGGGTTAGCCGCCGGCTAATTCGCCGCCTTGCTAGCGGGTGCTTATGACAGTAATAATGTTGAAGTTTTACAATTTAAAGGGAAGATATTTTTAAATTAAACTGTGTCAAACTGAAAAATATATTATTCCACCACATAAAGTAGGAAACATTTATGGCTTGCAACAACATTAATGACAGTATATATATAATTGGAGTAATTTAATATAATATGATGTTTTTAATTAAATAAATAATGAGCTGTTGAACACTCATAAGAGTTATATTAAGTATGTTACATAACATTATTTGACATGTCTATTTGTCTGCCTATAGTTTTCCTCCAGCTGATCCAGACAGACTGCAGTGACGTCCAACATGAGACAAAGAGCTGGACTCGCAGGACAATTTGAAGGTCTTCACTTCATCGCTGATTCCTTGTTACAGCCTGGATGTGTTAAGTTTAATATTATTGTTTATCTAACTGTAAGACTGTGCCGTAAACTGTTAAACTATTGCTCAGGTAGGAGTAATGAGTTTTATTGTTAAAATTATTATGATTAACGATCAATTGTTACGATTTGCTCGTTCTTTGTCTGGGGATCCTAGTGAGATCCCTCCCACTCTCTTCCTTATTTGATGCTGGCTTTCAGGTGGAGCTGGTAGGGCTCTGCTGCCTGTACCTGCTCTTCAGTTTGTAGAAGGCGAAGCATAAAGGACGACCCTTCTCAGTGTCTCTCTCTCTCAGCCAGGCCTACTGCATCCTCCTCATCCTGTTTGGTTTGTTGTACCCTGCATGACATCAAACTCACACCCATCCAGTCAGAAGGAACCAGGCCTTAAATGACTATTTGAGTTGTGCTTTTTGTTATAGCTGCTGCTCATGGTAGTAAAGACATGCTACTTAGTAAAGACATTCGCGACGTAAGTCGCGAATACTTTCATACCTGTCTTGACCTGACCATTACTTTTTGTAGTCAAACATGAAATTATTTGCAACGTTAGTCGCAAATATTTTCACCAGGATTATATTATGACTATATGAACAGGTGATCATTAAAGCATCATAGCATCTTAGTATAATTGCATTGTAGCATCTTAGCATCGTAGCAACATAGTATCTTAGCTTTGTAGCATCTTAGTATCATAGCATCTTAGTATCTTAGCATCATAGCATTGTAGTAGCATCTCGGCATAGTAGCATCATCATAGCATCGTAGCATCGTACTGTCGCAGCAATATAGCATGGTATCGCAGACTGCTGCGGCCACTGCATCACTCTCGCGATTTCCCGCAGGGGAATTGTCTAGTTATTATTAAACTTTTTCCTACGCATTTTCGAAACCTTTCAACTCAAATACCGTTCGTCGCACACAGGTCAAAATACATCAAAACGTGCGTCTCGATCGGACTCGGTGTGCTTCTATACAGTTCTTTCAAACAAGATTTTTTCGCGACGTAGTCGCGAAAAAACTGCGACAAATTTCCCAATTGAAATGAATGGAGAAGCCCGAAAAAAATAAAAATTCAACAGACATTTTCAACAATGAACTGCTCTGGCATACTTTAACCGAGAGACTTCATTTAAACTTTAAAACGTAGGTACTCTTGCCTTCTCTTCAGAGATTCACTTCACTTGTCGACAACTTTTACCGTTTTTAAACTATGAAGCCTCAGAGTTGTGTAGGTTTTTACTCAAATTTCAGGGTTTATAATGGGTGTGTATTGCGCGGAATGTTTGTGCTAGAGTGGATGACATCATCAGCTAGAGTGAGGAGGGGAGAAGAAAGTTAGTCAAAAAACTGCACAGAAACTGCTCCCGTGGCCACAAATTTCACACGACAGACATAATTTATACATAGAAACGTAGGAAAATTTGTCTTCTCACTCAAATTCGTCTGCTAAAGCTGTAAGTCTTATAGTTTTGGCGTCAGACACAAAGATGCGCCAGCAACACCCATCCACAGCTCCATAGACTGCCATGTTAAAAAGGCAGGGAAATTTCTGGAGGAAAGCAGACGTAACCTTTCTTTGAATCGCTTAGAATAGGTCACATTTCGTCATTTTACCCACAAACTGCATATGTAGACGTTCAGGAAAGCCTCAAGATGCCCAAAGTTAAGTCGGTTCAATGATTGGAAATACGGTTTGGCCACAAGTCCTTCCTGTTCGAGGCGATTTTTCAGCATTTTCTCTCTCTTTCCCCGTCTTCCAACTGACATTCGAACAGGAGCAGTTGACCCTGGTAGCCATGACAACCAGACCCCAACCAGCTTACACACGTTCACACACGCAGCTGCTGGGGACGAGAGGCGGGAAAAGAGCTCTCAGTGGAAAACATGATCTGCCAAAACATTAAAACCCCCCAAACCATTACTGCAGTACTGTAGGGGGCCAGAACCTGACATTATGACCTTTTCCTTTATTTTAAACACAAATTATATCTGGCTGCTTTGCTGAAACTCCTGACACAACATCCCTGACCCGTTTCCTTCATCTTATTAGGTCAGTGAATAGCTAAACTGGTAACAGACGCTAACGACTAGCCGCCCAGTGATTTAGCCGACGACTAGCCTTCCAGCATAGCTCATGTATGTTAGCAAGCTAGCGGAGCTAACGGAGCTAGCTAGCCGCTAGCTTAACGCCGCGGACTCAACCGCGGAGTTAGCCTCGAGCTAACCGCTAACTAACCGCTAGCTAACCGGGATTTAACCGCGGACCCGCGGGAGTTAAACACGAATTAGCCGCGGCAGTTCGCCGTGAGCTAACGCGGAGGCTAGTGGGGTTAGCCGCCGGCTAATTCGCCGCCTTGCTAGCGGGTGCTTATCACAGTAATAATGTTGAAGTTTTACAATTTAAAGGGAAGATATTTTTAAATTAAACTGTGTCAAACTGAAAAATATATTATTCCACCACATAAAGTAGGACACATTTATGGCTTGCAACAACATTAATGACAGTATATATATATAATTGGAGTAATTTAATATAATATGATGTTTTTAATGAAATAAATAATGAGCTGTTGAACACTCATAAGAGTTATATTAAGTATGTTACATAACATTATTTGACATGTCTATTTGTCTGCCTATAGTTTTCCTCCAGCTGATCCAGACAGACTGCAGTGACGTCCAACATGAGACAAAGAGCTGGACTCGCAGGACAATTTGAAGGTCTTCACTTCATCGCTGATTCCTTGTTACAGCCTGGATGTGTTAAGTTTAATATTATTGTTTTTCTAACTGTAAGACTGTGCCGTAAACTGTTAAACTATTGCTCAGGTAGGAGTAATGAGTTTTATTGTTAAAATTATTATGATTAACGAGCAAATTGTAATAATTGATCGTTAATCATAATAATTCACCTGTTCATATAGTCATAATATAATCCTGGTGGGGGTGTGACGATCCCTCCCACTCTCTTCCTTATGTGATGCTGGCTTTCAGGTGGAGCTGGGAGGGGTCTGCTGCCTGTACCTGCCCTTCAGTTTGTAGAAGGGCGTAAAGGACGACCCTTCTCAGTGTCTCTCTCTCTCAGCCAGGCCTACTGCATCCTCCTCATCCTGTTTGGTTTGTTGTACCCTGCATGACATCAAACTCACACCCATCCAGTCAGAAGGAACCAGGCCTTAAATGACTATTTGAGTTGTGCTTTTTGTTATAGCTGCTGCTCATGGTAGTAAAGACATGCTACTTAGTAAAGACATTCGCGACGTAAGTCGCGAATACTTTCATACCTGTCTTGACCTGACCATTACTTTTTGTAGTCAAACATGAAATTATTTGCAACGTTAGTCGCAAATATTTTCACCAGGATTATATTATGACTATATGAACAGGTGATCATTAAAGCATCATAGCATCTTGGTATAATTGCATTGTAGCATCTTAGCATCGTAGCAACATAGTATCTTAGCTTTGTAGCATCTTAGTATCATAGTATCTTAGTATCTTAGCATCATAGCATTGTAGTAGCATCTTGGCATAGTAGCATCATCATAGCATCGTAGCATCGTACTATCACAGCAATATAGCATGGTATCGCAGACTGCTGCGGCCACTGCATCACTCTCGCGATTTCCCGCAGGGGAATTGTCTAGTTAGTGATGCAGTGCTACGCAATGCAAACTATTGACCCCCCTCATAGCAAAGCTATGGGGGTCAATAGTTTGCAGTGCGAAGCACTGCAAACTATTGTTCTTCACTACGTTTTTCTTCTTATTAGTGATGCAGTGCTACGCAATGCAAACTATTGACCCCCCTCATAGCAAAGCTATGGGGGTCAATAGTTTGCAGTGCGAAGCACTGCAAACTATTGTTCTTCACTACGTTTTTCTTCTTATTATTATTATTATTATTAAACTTTTTCCTACGCATTTTCGAAACCTTTCAACTCAAATACCGTTCGTCGCACACAGACACAAAATACATCAAAACGTGCGTCTCGATCGGACTCGGTGTGCTTCTATACAGTTCTTTCAAACAAGATTTTTTCGCGACGTAGTCGCGAAAAAACTGCGACAAATTTCCCTATTGAAATGAATGGAGAAGCCCGAAAAAAAAATAAATTCAACAGACATTTTCAACAATGAACTGCTCTGGCATACTTTAACCGAGAGACTTCATTTAAACTTTAAAACGTAGGTACTCTTGCCTTCTCTTCAGAGATTCACTTCACTTAGCGACAACTTTTACCGTTTTTAAACTATGAAGCCTCAGAGTTGTGTAGGTTTTTACTCAAATTTCAGGGTTTATAATGGGTGTGTATTGCGCGGAATGTTTGTGCTAGAGTGGATGACATCATCAGCTAGAGTGAGGAGGGGAGAAGAAAGTTAGTCAAAAAACTGCACAGAAACTGCTCCCGTGGCCACAAATTTCACACGACAGACATAATTTATACATAGAAACGTAGGAAAATGTGTCTTCTCACTCAAATTCGTCTGCTAAAGCTGTAAGTCTTATAGTTTTGGCGTCAGACACAAAGATGCGCCAGCAACACCCACCCACAGCTCCATAGACTGCCATGTTAAAAAGGCAGGGAAATTTCTGGAGGAAAGCAGACGTAACCTTTCTTTGAATCGCTTTGAATAGGTCACATTTCTTCATTTTACCTACAAATTACACATCTAGACGTTCAGGAAAGCCTCAAGATGCCCAAAGTTAAGTCGGTTCAATGATTGGAAATACGGTTTGGCCACAAGTCCTTCCTGTTCGAGGCGATTTTTCAGCATTTTCTCTCTCTTTCCCCGTCTTCCAACTGACATTCTAACAGGAGCAGTTGACCCTGGTAGCCATGACAACCAGACCCCAACCAGCTTACACACGTTCACACACGCAGCTGCTGGGGACGAGAGGCGGGAAAAGAGCTCTCAGTGGAAAACATGATCTGCCAAAACATTAAAACCCCCCAAACCATCGCTGTCTCCCTTGGTGCTTTCACACAGCTGCTGGGCCTCTTAGCTATAGCTCTTCTCATTGACTGAATGACAATTTCTCAGTCATGTTTGACCTTTTCCTTTATTTTAAACACAAATTATATCTGGCTGCTTTGCTGAAACTCCTGACACAACATCCCTGACCCGTTTCCTTCATCTTATTAGGTCAGTGAATAGCTTAACTGCTAACAGACGCTAACGACTAGCCGCCCAGTGATTTAGCCGACGACTAGCCTTCCAGCATAGCGCATGTATTTTAGCAAGCTAGCGGAGCTAACGGAGCTAGCTAGCCGCTACCTTAACGCCGCGGACTCAACCGTGGAGTTAGCCTCGAGCTAACCGCTAGCTAACCGCTAGCTAACCGGGATTTAACCGCGGACCCGCGGGAGTTAAACACGAATTAGCCGCGGCAGTTAGCCGTGAGCTAACGCGGAGGCTAGTGGGGTTAGCCGCCGGCTAATTCGCCGCGTTGCAAGCCGGGGGCTTATCACAGTAATAATGTTGAAGTTTTACAATTTAAAGGGAAGATATTTTTAAATGAAACTGTGTCAAACTGAAAAATATATTATTCCACCACATAAAGTAGGAAACATTTATGGCTTGCAACAACATTAATGACAGTATATATATAATTGGAGTAATTTAATATAATATGATGTTTTTAATTAAATAAATAATGAGCTGTTGAACACTCATAAGAGTTATATTAAGTATGTTACATAACATTATTTGACATGTCTATTTGTCTGCCTATAGTTTTCCTCCAGCTGATCCAGACAGACTGCAGTGACGTCCAACATGAGACAAAGAGCTGGACTCGCAGGACAATTTGAAGGTCTTCACTTCATCGCTGATTCCTTGTTACAGCCTGGATGTGTTAAGTTTAATATTATTGTTTTTCTAACTGTAAGACTGTGCTGTAAACTGTTAAACTATTGCTCAGGTAGGAGTAATGAGTTTTATTGTTAAAATTATTATGATTAACGATCAACTGTTACGATTTGCTCGTTCTTTGTCTGGGGATCCTAGTGAGATCCCTCCCACTCTCTTCCTTATTTGATGCTGGCTTTCAGGTGGAGCTGGGAGGGGTCTGCTGCCTGTACCTGCCCTTCAGTTTGTAGAAGGGCGTAAAGGACGACCCTTCTCAGTGTCTCTCTCTCTCAGCCAGGCCTACTGCATCCTCCTCATCCTGTTTGGTTTGTTGTACCCTGCATGACATCAAACTCACACCCATCCAGTCAGAAGGAACCAGGCCTTAAATGACTATTTGAGTTGTGCTTTTTGTTATAGCTGCTGCTCATGGTAGTAAAGACATGCTACTTAGTAAAGACATTCGCGACGTAAGTCGCGAATACTTTCATACCTGTCTTGACCTGACCATTACTTTTTGGAGTCAAACATGAAATTATTTGCAACGTTAGTCGCAAATAATTTCACCAGGATTATATTATGACTATATGAACAGGTGATCATTAAAGCATCATAGCATCTTAGTATAATTGCATTGTAGCATCTTAGCATCGTAGCAACATAGTATCTTAGCTTTGTAGCATCTTAGTATCATAGCATCTTAGTATCTTAGCATCATAGCATTGTAGCATCTTGGCATAGTAGCATCATCATAGCATCGTAGCATCGTACTGTCGCAGCAATATAGCATGGTATCGCAGACTGCTGCGGCCACTGCATCACTCTCGCGATTTCCCGCAGGGGAATTGTCTAGTTATTATTATTAGTGATGCAGTGCTACGCAATGCAAACTATTGACCCCCCTCATAGCAAAGCTATGGGGGTCAATAGTTTGCAGTGCGAAGCACTGCAAACTATTGTTCTTCACTACGTTTTTCTTCTTATTATTATTATTATTATTATTATTATTAAACTTTTTCCTACGCATTTTCGAAACCTTTCAACTCAAATACCGTTCGTCGCACACAGACACAAAATACATCAAAACGTGCGTCTCGATCGGACTCGGTGTGCTTCTATACAGTTCTTTCAAACAAGATTTTTTCGCGACGTAGTCGCGAAAAAACTGCGACAAATTTCCCTATTGAAATGAATGGAGAAGCCCGAAAAAAAAAATAATTCAACAGACATTTTCAACAATGAACTGCTCTGGCATACTTTAACCGAGAGACTTCATTTAAACTTTAAAACGTAGGTACTCTTGCCTTCTCTTCAGAGATTCACTTCACTTAGCGACAACTTTTACCGTTTTTAAACTATGAAGCCTCAGAGTTGTGTAGGTTTTTACTCAAATTTCAGGGTTTATAATGGGTGTGTATTGCGCGGAATGTTTGTGCTAGAGTGGATGACATCATCAGCTAGAGTGAGGAGGGGAGAAGAAAGTTAGTCAAAAAACTGCACAGAAACTGCTCCCGTGGCCACAAATTTCACACGACAGACATAATTTATACATAGAAACGTAGGAAAATGTGTCTTCTCACTCAAATTCGTCTGCTAAAGCTGTAAGTCTTATAGTTTTGGCGTCAGACACAAAGATGCGCCAGCAACACCCATCCACAGCTCCATAGACTGCCATGTTAAAAAGGCAGGGAAATTTCTGGAGGAAAGCAGACGTAACCTTTCTTTGAATCGCTTTGAATAGGTCACATTTCTTCATTTTACCTACAAATTACACATCTAGACGTTCAGGAAAGCCTCAAGATGCCCAAAGTTAAGTCGGTTCAATGATTGGAAATACGGTTTGGCCACAAGTCCTTCCTGTTCGAGGCGAGTTTTCAGCATTTTCTCTCTCTTTCCCCGTCTTCCAACTGACATTCTAACAGGAGCAGTTGACCCTGGTAGCCATGACAACCAGACCCCAACCAGCTTACACACGTTCACACACGCAGCTGCTGGGGACGAGAGGCGGGAAAAGAGCTCTCAGTGGAAAACATGATCTGCCAAAACATTAAAACCCCCCAAACCATTACTGCAGTACTGTAGGGGGCCAGAACCTGACATTATGGCCTTTTCCTTTATTTTAAACACAAATTATATCTGGCTGCTTTGCTGAAACTCCTGACACAACATCCCTGACCCGTTTCCTTCATCTTATTAGGTCAGTGAATAGCTAAACTGCTAACAGACGCTAACGACTAGCCGCCCAGTGATTTAGCCGACGACTAGCCTTCCAGCATAGCTCATGTATGTTAGCAAGCTAGCGGAGCTAACGGAGCTAGCTAGCCGCTAGCTTAACGCCGCGGACTCAACCGCGGAGTTAGCCTCGAGCTAACCGCTAACTAACCGCTAGCTAACCGGGATTTAACCGCGGACCCGCGGGAGTTAAACACGAATTAGCCGCGGCAGTTCGCCGTGAGCTAACGCGGAGGCTAGTGGGGTTAGCCGCCGGCTAATTCGCCGCCTTGCTAGCGGGTGCTTATCACAGTAATAATGTTGAAGTTTTACAATTTAAAGGGAAGATATTTTTAAATTAAACTGTGTCAAACTGAAAAATATATTATTCCACCACATAAAGTAGGAAACATTTATGGCTTGCAACAACATTAATGACAGTATATATATATAATTGGAGTAATTTAATATAATATGATGTTTTTAATTAAATAAATAATGAGCTGTTGAACACTCATAAGAGTTATATTAAGTATGTTACATAACATTATTTGACATGTCTGTTTGTCTGCCTATAGTTTTCCTCCAGCTGATCCAGACAGACTGCAGTGACGTCCAACATGAGACAAAGAGCTGGACTCGCAGGACAATTTGAAGGTCTTCACTTCATCGCTGATTCCTTGTTACAGCCTGGATGTGTTAAGCTTAATATTATTGTTTATCTAACTGTAAGACTGTGCCGTAAACTGTTAAACTATTGCTCAGGTAGGAGTAATGAGTTTTATTGTTAAAATTATTATGATTAACGAGCAAATTGTAATAATTGATCGTTAATCATAATAATTCACCTGTTCATATAGTCATAATATAATCCTGGTGGAGGTGTGACGATCCCTCCCACTCTCTTCCTTATGTGATGCTGGCTTTCAGGTGGAGCTGGGAGGGGTCTGCTGCCTGTACCTGCCCTTCAGTTTGTAGAAGGGCGTAAAGGACGACCCTTCTCAGTGTCTGTCTCTCTCAGCCAGGCCTACTGCATCCTCCTCATCCTGTTTGGTTTGTTGTACCCTGCATGACATCAAACTCACACCCATCCAGTCAGTAGGAACCAGGCCTTAAATGACTATTTGAGTTGTGCTTTTTGTTATAGCTGCTGCTCATGGTAGTAAAGACATGCTACTTAGTAAAGACATTCGCGACGTAAGTCGCGAATACTTTCATACCTGTCTTGACCTGACCATTACTTTTTGTCGTCAAACATGAAATTATTTGCAACGTAAGTCGCAAATATTTTCACCAGGATTATATTATGACTATATGAACAGGTGATCATTAAAGCATCATAGCATCTTGGTATAATTGCATTGTAGCATCTTAGCATCGTAGCAACATAGTATCTTAGCTTTGTAGCATCTTAGTATCATAGCATCTTAGTATCTTAGCATCAAAGCATTGTAGTAGCATCTTGGCATAGTAGCATCATCATAGCATCGTAGCATCATACTATCACAGCAATATAGCATGGTATCGCAGACTGCTGCGGCCACTGCATCACTCTCGCGATTTCCCGCAGGGGAATTGTCTAGTTATTATTAAACTTTTTCCACACCCGATTTTTCGAAACTTTTCAACTCAAATACCGTTCGTCGCACACAGGTCAAAATACATCAAAACGTGCGTCTCGATCGGACTCGGTGTGCTTCTATACAGTTCTTTCAAACAAGATTTTTTCGCGACATAGTCGCGAAAAAACTGCGACAAATTTCCCAATTGAAATGAATGGAGAAGCCCGAAAAAAATTAAAATTCAACAGACATTTTCAACAATGAACTGCTCTGGCATACTTTAACCGAGAGACTTCATTTAAACTTTAAAACGTAGGTACTCTTGCCTTCTCTTCAGAGATTCACTTCACTTGTCGACAACTTTTACCGTTTTTAAACTATGAAGCCTCAGAGTTGTGTAGGTTTTTACTCAAATTTCAGGGTTTATAATGGGTGTGTATTGCGCGGAATGTTTGTGCTAGAGTGGATGACATCATCAGCTAGAGTGAGGAGGGGAGAAGAAAGTTAGTCAAAAAACTGCACAGAAACTGCTCCCGTGGCCACAAATTTCACACGACAGACATAATTTATACATAGAAACGTAGGAAAATTTGTCTTCTCACTCAAATTCGTCTGCTAAAGCTGTAAGTCTTATAGTTTTGGCGTCAGACACAAAGATGCGCCAGCAACACCCACCCACAGCTCCATAGACTGCCATGTTAAAAAGGCAGGGAAATTTCTGGAGGAAAGCAGACGTAACCTTTCTTTGAATCGCTTTAATAGGTCACATTTCTTCATTTTACCCACAAACTGCATATGTAGACGTTCAGGAAAGCCTCAAGATGCCCAAAGTTAAGTCGGTTCAATGATTGGAAATACGGTTTGGCCACAAGTCCTTCCTGTTCGAGGCGATTTTTCAGCATTTTCTCTCTCTCTCCCCGTCTTCCAACTGACATTCGAACAGGAGCAGTTGACCCTGGTAGCCATGACAACCAGACCCCAACCAGCTTACACACGTTCACACACGCAGCTGCTGGGGACGAGAGGCGGGAAAAGAGCTCTCAGTGGAAAACATGATCTGCCAAAACATTAAAACCCCCCAAACCATTACTGCAGTACTGTAGGGGGCCAGAACCTGACATTATGACCTTTTCCTTTATTTTAAACACAAATTATATCTGGCTGCTTTGCTGAAACTCCTGACACAACATCCCTGACCCGTTTCCTTCATCTTATTAGGTCAGTGAATAGCTCAACTGGTAACAGACGCTAACGACTAGCCGCCCAGTGATTTAGCCGACGACTAGCCTTCCAGCATAGCTCATGTATGTTAGCAAGCTAGCGGAGCTAACGGAGCTAGCTAGCCGCTACCTTAACGCCGCGGACTCAACCGCGGAGTTAGCCTCGAGCTAACCGCTAACTAACCGCTAGCTAACCGGGATTTAACCGCGGACCCGCGGGAGTTAAACACGAATTAGCCGCGGCAGTTAGCCGTGAGCTAACGCGGAGGCTAGTGGGGTTAGCCGCCGGCTAATTCGCCGCCTTGCTAGCGGGTGCTTATCACAGTAATAATGTTGAAGTTTTACAATTTAAAGGGAAGATATTTTTAAATGAAACTGTGTCAAACTGAAAAATATATTATTCCACCACATAAAGTAGGAAACATTTATGGCTTGCAACAACATTAATGACAGTATATATATAATTGGAGTAATTTAATATAATATGATGTTTTTAATTAAATAAATAATGAGCTGTTGAACACTCATAAGAGTTATATTAAGTATGTTACATAACATTATTTGACATGTCTATTTGTCTGCCTATAGTTTTCCTCCAGCTGATCCAGACAGACTGCAGTGACGTCCAACATGAGACAAAGAGCTGGACTCGCAGGACAATTTGAAGGTCTTCACTTCATCGCTGATTCCTTGTTACAGCCTGGATGTGTTAAGTTTAATATTATTGTTTTTCTAACTGTAAGACTGTGCCGTAAACTGTTAAACTATTGCTCAGGTAGGAGTAATGAGTTTTATTGTTAAAATTATTATGATTAACGATCAATTGTTACGATTTGCTCGTTCTTTGTCTGGGGATCCTAGTGAGATCCCTCCCACTCTCTTCCTTATTTGATGCTGGCTTTCAGGTGGAGCTGGGAGGGGTCTGCCGCCTGTACCTGCCCTTCAGTTTGTAGAAGGGCGTAAAGGACGACCCTTCTCAGTGTCTGTCTCTCTCAGCCAGGCCTACTGCATCCTCCTCATCCTGTTTGGTTTGTTGTACCCTGCGTGACATCAAACTCACACCCATCCAGTCAGAAGGAACCAGGCCTTAAATTACTATTTGAGTTGTGCTTTTTGTTATAACTGCTGCTCATGGTAGTAAAGACATGGTACTTAGTAAAGACATTCGCGACGTAAGTCGCGAATACTTTCATACCTGTCTTGACGTGACCATTACTTTTTGTAGTCAAACATGGATTATATTATGACTATATGAACAGGTGATCATTAAAGCATCATAGCATGGTAGCATCATGGTAGCATCATTAAAGCATCTTAGCATCATAGCATTGTAGCATCATTAAAGCATCTTAGCATCATAGCATCTTAGTATAAGGAAAACACACACTTTATGACAACTACAGATGTTTAACATGTGTCTGCTTTGTTATTAGCTTGTTGCTTACATTTACTTATAACATTTGAAAGACATTTCAATTTTTTTGCATTGTCTTTGATAGGATTAAAGGGTTCCTGTGCTTCGACAGCTGAGAGTGATCATCGTTGATTCATCGCCCTCAACCATCGCAGAGCAGTATCGCCACCTCACCCACACACATACATTCACCACACCTTCATCTACACAGATTTAATTTAAGTATAACATATTACATTAATTTGTCTTAGATTAGATTATTTTACATTAGGTAGTTAGAGTTTAGGTAAAGGTTAGGGTTTAGGTTAGTTTGATAGGTTTGATAGCCTGTTAAGCTTTGAAAAGTATTTTGTCTTGTTTTTTTTTTCTGTCTATTTTTTGTCAGCAGGATGCCTAGGAAGTCCAGACGTTCCATGGCGGTGAAGCAGCGCTGGAGGAGGCTCGACCTGGAGGAGCTGAGGTCCACCCCTTCCCCCCTGGAGGTATTTACACAGTAGATAAGCTTCTGTGCCACAATGACATCTGTCTGCGTGAAAATGGCTCTAGAAATGTTACATCTATTGTTTTCTCCTTAACTGCTGAGTTCTGTATGTGTTTGGTCTTAATGTTTCATCAGACGTCCCCCCCGGCCGGAGAGGAGCCTTCCCACCGACCCTGCTCTCAAGCTCGTCCCCCCGTTCGTGCTCGTGAGTATCTCTCAATGATAAATAAATTCATTCATTCATTCAGCATTGTAGCATCTTGGCATAGTAGCATCATCGTAGCATCGTAGCATCGTACTATCACAGCAATATAGCATGGTATCGCAGACTGCTGCGGCCACTGCATCACTCTCGCGATTTCCCGCAGGGGAATTGTCTAGTTATTATTAAACTTTTTCCTACGCATTTTCGAAACCTTTCAACTCAAATACCGTTCGTCGCACACAGACACAAAATACATCAAAACGTGCGTCTCGATCGGACTCGGTGTGCTTCTATACAGTTCTTCCAAACAAGATTTTTTCGCGACGTAGTCGCGAAAAAACTGCGACAAATTTCCCTATTGAAATGAATGGAGAAGCCCGAAAAAAAAAAAAATTCAACAGACATTTTCAACAATGAACTGCTCTGGCATACTTTAACCGAGAGACTTCATTTAAACTTTAAAACGTAGGTACTCTTGCCTTCTCTTCAGAGATTCACTTCACTTAGCGACAACTTTTACCGTTTTTAAACTATGAAGCCTCAGAGTTGTGTAGGTTTTTACTCAAATTTCAGGGTTTATAATGGGTGTGTATTGCACGGAATGTTTGTGCTAGAGTGGATGACATCATCAGCTAGAGTGAGGAGGGGAGAAGAAAGTTAGTCAAAAAACTGCACAGAAACTGCTCCCGTGGCCACAAATTTCACACGACAGACATAATTTATACATAGAAACGTAGGAAAATGTGTCTTCTCACTCAAATTCGTCTGCTAAAGCTGTAAGTCTTATAGTTTTGGCGTCAGACACAAAGATGCGCCAGCAACACCCACCCACAGCTCCATAGACTGCCATGTTAAAAAGGCAGGGAAATTTCTGGAGGAAAGCAGACGTAACCTTTCTTTGAATCGCTTTGAATAGGTCACATTTCTTCATTTTACCCACAAATTACACATCTAGACGTTCAGGAAAGCCTCAAGATGCCCAAAGTTAAGTCGGTTCAATGATTGGAAATACGGTTTGGCCACAAGTCCTTCCTGTTCGAGGCGATTTTTCAGCATTTTCTCTCTCTTTCCCCGTCTTCCAACTGACATTCTAACAGGAGCAGTTGACCCTGGTAGCCATGACAACCAGACCCCAACCAGCTTACACACGTTCACACACGCAGCTGCTGGGGACGAGAGGCGGGAAAAGAGCTCTCAGTGGAAAACATGATCTGCCAAAACATTAAAACCCCCCAAACCATTACTGCAGTACTGTAGGGGGCCAGAACCTGACATTATGACCTTTTCCTTTATTTTAAACACAAATTATATCTGGCTGCTTTGCTGAAACTCCTGACACAACATCCCTGACCCGTTTCCTTCATCTTATTAGGTCAGTGAATAGCTAAACTGGTAACAGACGCTAACGACTAGCCGCCCAGTGATTTAGCCGACGACTAGCCTTCCAGCATAGCTCATGTATGTTAGCAAGCTAGCGGAGCTAACGGAGCTAGCTAGCCGCTAGCTTAACGCCGCGGACTCAACCGCGGAGTTAGCCTCGAGCTAACCGCTAAATAACCGCTAGCTAACCGGGATTTAACCGCGGACCCGCGGGAGTTAAACACGAATTAGCCGCGGCAGTTCGCCGTGAGCTAACGCGGAGGCTAGTGGGGTTAGCCGCCGGCTAATTCGCCGCCTTGCTAGCGGGTGCTTATCACAGTAATAATGTTGAAGTTTTACAATTTAAAGGGAAGATATTTTTAAATTAAACTGTGTCAAACTGAAAAATATATTATTCCACCACATAAAGTAGGAAACATTTATGGCTTGCAACAACATTAATGACAGTATATATATATAATTGGAGTAATTTAATATAATATGATGTTTTTAATTAAATAAATAATGAGCTGTTGAACACTCATAAGAGTTATATTAAGTATGTTACATAACATTATTTGCCATGTCTATTTGTCTGCCTATAGTTTTCCTCCAGCTGATCCAGACAGACTGCAGTGACGTCCAACATGAGACAAAGAGCTGGACTCGCAGGACAATTTGAAGGTCTTCACTTCATCGCTGATTCCTTGTTACAGCCTGGATGTGTTAAGTTTAATATTATTGTTTATCTAACTGTAAGACTGTGCCGTAAACTGTTAAACTATTGCTCAGGTAGGAGTAATGAGTTTTATTGTTAAAATTATTATGATTAACGATCAATTGTTACGATTTGCTCGTTCTTTGTCTGGGGATCCTAGTGAGATCCCTCCCACTCTCTTCCTTATTTGATGCTGGCTTTCAGGTGGAGCTGGGAGGGGTCTGCCGCCTGTACCTGCCCTTCAGTTTGTAGAAGGGCGTAAAGGACAACCCTTCTCAGTGTCTCTCTCTCTCAGCCAGGCCTACTGCATCCTCCTCATCCTGTTTGGTTTGTTGTACCCTGCATGACATCAAACTCACACCCATCCAGTCAGAAGGAACCAGGCCTTAAATGACTATTTGAGTTGTGCTTTTTGTTATAGCTGCTGCTCATGGTAGTAAAGACATGCTACTTAGTAAAGACATTCGCGACGTAAGTCGCGAATACTTTCATACCTGTCTTGACCTGACCATTACTTTTTGGAGTCAAACATGAAATTATTTGCAACGTTAGTCGCAAATATTTTCACCAGGATTATATTATGACTATATGAACAGGTGATCATTAAAGCATCATAGCATCTTAGTATAATTGCATTGTAGCATCTTAGCATCGTAGCAACATAGTATCTTAGCTTTGTAGCATCTTAGTATCATAGCATCTTAGTATCTTAGCATCATAGCATTGTAGCATCTTGGCATAGTAGCATCATCATAGCATCGTAGCATCGTACTGTCGCAGCAATATAGCATGGTATCGCAGACTGCTGCGGCCACTGCATCACTCTCGCGATTTCCCGCAGGGGAATTGTCTAGTTAGTGATGCAGTGCTACGCAATGCAAACTATTGACCCCCTCATAGCAAAGCTATGGGGGCCAATAGTTTGCAGTGCGAAGCACTGCAAACTATTGTTCTTCACTACGTTTTTTCTTTTTATTATTATTAGTGATGCAGTGCTACGCAATGCAAACTATTGACCCCCCTCATAGCAAAGCTATGGGGGTCAATAGTTTGCAGTGCGAAGCACTGCAAACTATTGTTCTTCACTACGTTTTTCTTCTTATTATTATTATTATTATTATTATTAAACTTTTTCCTACGCATTTTCGAAACCTTTCAACTCAAATACCGTTCGTCGCACACAGACACAAAATACATCAAAACGTGCGTCTCGATCGGACTCGGTGTGCTTCTATACAGTTCTTTCAAACAAGATTTTTTCGCGACGTAGTCGCGAAAAAACTGCGACAAATTTCCCTATTGAAATGAATGGAGAAGCCCGAAAAAAAAAAAAATTCAACAGACATTTTCAACAATGAACTGCTCTGGCATACTTTAACCGAGAGACTTCATTTCAACTTTAAAACGTAGGTACTCTTGCCTTCTCTTCAGAGATTCACTTCACTTAGCGACAACTTTTACCGTTTTTAAACTATGAAGCCTCAGAGTTGTGTAGGTTTTTACTCAAATTTCAGGGTTTATAATGGGTGTGTATTGCGCGGAATGTTTGTGCTAGAGTGGATGACATCATCAGCTAGAGTGAGGAGGGGAGAAGAAAGTTAGTCAAAAAACTGCACAGAAACTGCTCCCGTGGCCACAAATTTCACACGACAGACATAATTTATACATAGAAACGTAGGAAAATTTGTCTTCTCACTCAAATTCGTCTGCTAAAGCTGTAAGTCTTATAGTTTTGGCGTCAGACACAAAGATGCGCCAGCAACACCCATCCACAGCTCCATAGACTGCCATGTTAAAAAGGCAGGGAAATTTCTGGAGGAAAGCAGACGTAACCTTTCTTTGAATCGCTTAGAATAGGTCACATTTCGTCATTTTACCCACAAACTGCATATGTAGACGTTCAGGAAAGCCTCAAGATGCCCAAAGTTAAGTCGGTTCAATGATTGGAAATACGGTTTGGCCACAAGTCCTTCCTGTTCGAGGCGATTTTTCAGCATTTTCTCTCTCTTTCCCCGTCTTCCAACTGACATTCTAACAGGAGCAGTTGACCCTGGTAGCCATGACAACCAGACCCCAACCAGCTTACACACGTTCACACACGCAGCTGCTGGGGACGAGAGGCGGGAAAAGAGCTCTCAGTGGAAAACATGATCTGCCAAAACATTAAAACCCCCCAAACCATTACTGCAGTACTGTAGGGGGCCAGAACCTGACATTATGACCTTTTCCTTTATTTTAAACACAAATTATATCTGGCTGCTTTGCTGAAACTCCTGACACAACATGCCTGACCCGTTTCCTTCATCTTATTAGGTCAGTGAATAGCTAAACTGCTAACAGACGCTAACGACTAGCCGCCCAGTGATTTAGCCGACGACTAGCCTTCCAGCATAGCTCATGTATGTTAGCAAGGTAGCGGAGCTAACGGAGCTAGCTAGCCGCTACCTTAACGCCGCGGACTCAACCGCGGAGTTAGCCTCGAGCTAACCGCTAGCTAACCGCTAGCTAACCGGGATTTAACCGCGGACCCGCGGGAGTTAAACACGAATTAGCCGCGGCAGTTCGCCGTGAGCTAACGCGGAGGCTAGTGGGGTTAGCCGCCGGGTAATTCGCCGCCTTGCTAGCGGGTGCTTATCACAGTAATAATGTTGAAGTTTTACAATTTAAAGGGAAGATATTTTTAAACTGTGTCAAACTGAAAAATATATTATTCCACCACATAAAGTAGGAAACATTTATGGCTTGCAACAACATTAATGACAGTATATATATATAATTGGAGTAATTTAATATAATATGATGTTTTTAATTAAATAAATAATGAGCTGTTGAACACTCATAAGAGTTATATTAAGTATGTTACATAACATTATTTGACATGTCTATTTGTCTGCCTATAGTTTTCCTCCAGCTGATCCAGACAGACTGCAGTGACGTCCAACATGAGACAAAGAGCTGGACTCGCAGGACAATTTGAAGGTCTTCACTTCATCGCTGATTCCTTGTTACAGCCTGGATGTGTTAAGTTTAATATTATTGTTTTTCTAACTGTAAGACTGTGCCGTAAACTGTTCAACTATTGCTCAGGTAGGAGTAATGAGTTTTATTGTTAAAATTATTATGATTAACGATCAATTGTTACGATTTGCTCGTTCTTTGTCTGGGGATCCTAGTGAGATCCCTCCCACTCTCTTCCTTATTTGATGCTGGCTTTCAGGTGGAGCTGGGAGGGCTCTGCTGCCTGTACCTGCCCTTCAGTTTGTAGAAGGGCGTAAAGGACGACCCTTCTCAGTGTCTCTCTCTCTCAGCCAGGCCTACTGCATCTTCCTCATCCTGTTTGGTTTGTTGTACCCTGCATGACATCAAACTCACACCCATCCAGTCAGAAGGAACCAGGCCTTAAATGACTATTTGAGTTGTGCTTTTTGTTATAGCTGCTGCTCATGGTAGTAAAGACATGCTACTTAGTAAAGACATTCGCGACGTAAGTCGCGAATACTTTCATACCTGTCTTGACCTGACCATTACTTTTTGTAGTCAAACATGAAATTATTTGCAACGTAAGTCGCAAATATTTTCACCAGGATTATATTATGACTATATGAACAGGTGATCATTAAAGCATCATAGCATCTTAGTATAATTGCATTGTAGCATCTTAGCATCGTAGCAACATAGTATCTTAGCTTTGTAGCATCTTAGTATCATAGCATCTTAGTATCTTAGCATCATAGCATTGTAGTAGCATCTTGGCATAGTAGCATCATCATAGCATCGTAGCATCGTACTATCACAGCAATATAGCATGGTATCGCAGACTGCTGCGGCCACTGCATCACTCTCGCGATTTCCCGCAGGGGAATTGTCTAGTTATTATTAAACTTTTTCCTACGCATTTTCGAAACTTTTCAACTCAAATACCGTTCGTCGCACACAGGTCAAAATACATCAAAACGTGCGTCTCGATCGGACTCGGTGTGCTTCTATACAGTTCTTTCAAACAAGATTTTTTCGCGACGTAGTCGCGAAAAAACTGCGACAAATTTCCCAATTGAAATGAATGGAGAAGCCCGAAAAAAAATAAAATTCAACAGACATTTTCAACAATGAACTGCTCTGGCATACTTTAACCGAGAGACTTCATTTAAACTTTAAAACGTAGGTACTCTTGCCTTCTCTTCAGAGATTCACTTCACTTGTCGACAACTTTTACCGTTTTTAAACTATGAAGCCTCAGAGTTGTGTAGGTTTTTACTCAAATTTCAGGGTTTATAATGGGTGTGTATTGCACGGAATGTTTGTGCTAGAGTGGATGACATCATCAGCTAGAGTGAGGAGGGGAGAAGAAAGTTAGTCAAAAAACTGCACAGAAACTGCTCCCGTGGCCACAAATTTCACACGACAGACATAATTTATACATAGAAACGTAGGAAAATTTGTCTTCTCACTCAAATTCGTCTGCTAAAGCTGTAAGTCTTATAGTTTTGGCGTCAGACACAAAGATGCGCCAGCAACACCCACCCACAGCTCCATAGACTGCCATGTTAAAAAGGCAGGGAAATTTCTGGAGGAAAGCAGACGTAACCTTTCTTTGAATCGCTTTGAATAGGTCACATTTCTTCATTTTACCTACAAATTACACATCTAGACGTTCAGGAAAGCCTCAAGATGCCCAAAGTTAAGTCGGTTCAATGATTGGAAATACGGTTTGGCCACAAGTCCTTCCTGTTCGAGGCGATTTTTCAGCATTTTCTCTCTCTTTCCCCGTCTTCCAACTGACATTCTAACAGGAGCAGTTGACCCTGGTAGCCATGACAACCAGACCCCAACCAGCTTACACACGTTCACACACGCAGCTGCAGGGGACGAGAGGCGGGAAAAGAGCTCTCAGTGGAAAACATGATCTGCCAAAACATTAAAACCCCCCAAACCATTACTGCAGTACTGCAGAGGGCCAGAACCTGACATTATGACCTTTTCCTTTATTTTAAACACAAATTATATCTGGCTGCTTTGCTGAAACTCCTGACACAACATCCCGGACCCGTTTCCTTCATCTTATTAGGTCAGTGAATAGCTTAACTGCTAACAGACGCTAACGACTAGCCGCCCAGTGATTTAGCCGACGACTAGCCTTCCAGCATAGCGCATGTATGTTAGCAAGCTAGCGGAGCTAACGGAGCTAGCTAGCCGCTAGCTAACCGCCGCGGACTCAACCGCGGAGTTAGCCTCTAGCTAACCGCGAGCTAACCGGGATTTAACCGCTAGCTAACCGGGATTTAACCGCGGACCCGCGGGAGTTAAACACGAATTAGCCGCGGCAGTTAGCCGTGAGCTAACGCGGAGGCTAGTGGGGTTAGCCGCCGGCTAATTCGCCGCGTTGCAAGCCGGGGGCTTATCACAGTAATAATGTTGAAGTTTTACAATTTAAAGGGAAGATATTTTTAAATGAAACTGTGTCAAACTGAAAAATATATTATTCCACCACATAAAGTAGGAAACATTTATGGCTTGCAACAACAGTATATATATGTAATTGGAGTAATTTAATATAATATGATGTTTTTAATTAAATAAATAATGAGCTGTTGAACACTCATAAGAGTTATATTAAGTATGTTACATAACATTATTTGACATGTCTATTTGTCTGCGTATAGTTTTCCTCCAGCTGATCCAGACAGACTGCAGTGACGTCCAATATGAGACGAAGAGCTGGGCTCGCAGGACAATTTGAAGGTCTTCACTTCATCGCTGATTCCTTGTTACAGCCTGGATGTGTTAAGTTTAATATTGTTTTTCTAACTGTAAGACTGTGCCGTAAACTGTTAAACTATTGCTCAGGTAGGAGTAATGAGTTTTATTGTTAAAATTATTATGATTAACGATCAATTGTTACGATTTGCTCGTTCTTTGTCTGGGGATCCTAGTGAGATCCCTCCCACTCTCTTCCTTATTTGATGCTGGCTTTCAGGTGGAGCTGGGAGGGCTCTGCTGCCTGTACCTGCCCTTCAGTTTGTAGAAGGCGAAGCATAAAGGACGACCCTTCTCAGTGTCTCTCTCTCTCAGCCAGGCCTACTGCATCCTCCTCATCCTGTTTGGTTTGTTGTACCCTGCATGACATCAAACTCACACCCATCCAGTCAGAAGGAACCAGGCCTTAAATGACTATTTGAGTTGTGCTTTTTGTTATAGCTGCTGCTCATGGTAGTAAAGACATGCTACTTAGTAAAGACATTCGCGACGTAAGTCGCGAATACTTTCATACCTGTCTTGACCTGACCATTACTTTTTGTAGTCAAACATGAAATTATTTGCAACGTAAGTCGCAAATATTTTCACCAGGATTATATTATGACTATATGAACAGGTGATCATTAAAGCATCATAGCATGGTAGCATCATGGTAGCATCATTAAAGCATCTTAGCATCATAGCATTGTAGCATCATTAAAGCATCTTAGCATTGTAGTATCTTAGCATCATAGCATCTTAGTATAAGGAAAACACACACTTTATGACAACTACAGATGTTTAACATGTGTCTGCTTTGTTATTAGTTTGTTGCTTACATTTACTTATAACATTTGAAAGACATTTGAATTTTTTTGCATTGTCTTTGATAGGATTAAAGGGTTCCTGTGCTTCGACAGCTGAGAGTGATCATCGTCGATTCATCGCCCTCAACCATCGCAGAGCAGTATCGCCACCTCACCCACACACATACATTCACCACACCTTCATCTACACAGATTTAATTTAAGTATAACATATTACATTAATTTGTCTTAGATTAGATTATTTTACATTAGGTAGTTAGAGTTTAGGTAAAGGTTAGGGTTTAGGTTAGTTTGATAGGTTTGATAGCCTGTTAAGCTTTGAAAAGTATTTTGTCTTGTTTTTTTTTTCTGTCTATTTTTTGTCAGCAGGATGCCTAGGAAGTCCAGACGTTCCATGGCGGTGAAGCAGCGCTGGAGGAGGCTCGACCTGGAGGAGCTGAGGTCCACCCCTTCCCCCCTGGAGGTATTTACACAGTAGATAAGCTTCTGTGCCACAATGACATCTGTCTGCGTGAAAATGGCTCTAGAAATGTTACATCTATTGTTTTCTCCTTAACTGCTGAGTTCTGTATGTGTTTGGTCTTAATGTTTCATTAGACGTCCCCCCCGGCCGGAGAGGAGCCTTCCCACCGACCCTGCTCTCAAGCTCGTCCCCCCGTTCGTGCTCGTGATTATCTCTCAATGATCAATAAATTAATTCATTCATTCAGCATTGTAGCATCTTGGCATAGTAGCATCATCGTAGCATCGTAGCATCGTACTATCACAGCAATATAGCATGGTATCGCAGACTGCTGCGGCCACTGCATCACTCTCGCGATTTCCCGCAGGGGAATTGTCTAGTTATTATTAAACTTTTTCCTACGGCCGATTTTCGAAACCTTTCAACTCAAATACCGTTCGTCGCACACAGACACAAAATACGTCAAAACGTGCGTCTCGATCGGACTCGGTGTGCTTCTATACAGTTCTTTCAAACAAGATTTTTTCGCGACGTAGTCGCGAAAAAACTGCGACAAATTTCCCAATTGAAATGAATGGAGAAGCCCGAAAAAAAAAAAAATTCAACAGACATTTTCAACAATGAACTGCTCTGGCATACTTTAACCGAGAGACTTCATTTAAACTTTAAAACGTAGGTACTCTTGCCTTCTCTTCAGAGATTCACTTCACTTGTCGACAACTTTTACCGTTTTTAAACTATGAAGCCTCAGAGTTGTGTAGGTTTTTACTCAAATTTCAGGGTTTATAATGGGTGTGTATTGCGCGGAATGTTTGTGCTAGAGTGGATGACATCATCAGCTAGAGTGAGGAGGGGAGAAGAAAGTTAGTCAAAAAACTGCACAGAAACTGCTCCCGTGGCCACAAATTTCACACGACAGACATAATTTATACATAGAAACGTAGGAAAATGTGTCTTCTCACTCAAATTCGTCTGCTAAAGCTGTAAGTCTTATACTTTTGGCGTCAGACACAAAGATGCGCCAGCAACACCCACCCACAGCTCCATAGACTGCCATGTTAAAAAGGCAGGGAAATTTCTGGAGGAAAGCAGACGTAACCTTTCTTTGAATCGCTTTGAATAGGTCACATTTCTTCATTTTACCTACAAATTACACATCTAGACGTTCAGGAAAGCCTCAAGATGCCCAAAGTTAAGTCGGTTCAATGATTGGAAATACGGTTTGGCCACAAGTCCTTCCTGTTCGAGGCGATTTTTCAGCATTTTCTCTCTCTTTCCCCGTCTTCCAACTGACATTCTAACAGGAGCAGTTGACCCTGGTAGCCATGACAACCAGACCCCAACCAGCTTACACACGTTCACACACGCAGCTGCTGGGGACGAGAGGCGGGAAAAGAGCTCTCAGTGGAAAACATGATCTGCCAAAACATTAAAACCCCCCAAACCATTACTGCAGTACTGTAGGGGGCCAGAACCTGACATTATGACCTTTTCCTTTATTTTAAACACAAATTATATCTGGCTGCTTTGCTGAAACTCCTGACACAACATCCCTGACCCGTTTCCTTCATCTTATTAGGTCAGTGAATAGCTAAACTGCTAACAGACGCTAACGACTAGCCGCCCAGTGATTTAGCCGACGACTAGCCTTCCAGCATAGCTCATGTATGTTAGCAAGCTAGCGGAGCTAACGGAGCTAGCTAGCCGCTAGCTTAACGCCGCGGACTCAACCGCGGAGTTAGCCTCGAGCTAACCGCTAACTAACCGCTAGCTAACCGGGATTTAACCGCGGACCCGCGGGAGTTAAACACGAATTAGCCGCGGCAGTTCGCCGTGAGCTAACGCGGAGGCTAGTGGGGTTAGCCGCCGGCTAATTCGCCGCCTTGCTAGCGGGTGCTTATCACAGTAATAATGTTGAAGTTTTACAATTTAAAGGGAAGATATTTTTAAATGAAACTGTGTCAAACTGAAAAATATATTATTCCACCACATAAAGTAGGAAACATTTATGGCTTGCAACAACATTAATGACAGTATATATATATAATTGGAGTAATTTAATATAATATGATGTTTTTAATTAAATAAATAATGAGCTGTTGAACACTCATAAGAGTTATATTAAGTATGTTACATAACATTATTTGACATGTCTATTTGTCTGCCTATAGTTTTCCTCCAGCTGATCCAGACAGACTGCAGTGACGTCCAACATGAGACAAAGAGCTGGACTCGCAGGACAATTTGAAGGTCTTCACTTCATCGCTGATTCCTTGTTACAGCCTGGATGTGTTAAGTTTAATATTATTGTTTATCTAACTGTAAGACTGTGCCGTAAACTGTTAAACTATTGCTCAGGTAGGAGTAATGAGTTTTATTGTTAAAATTATTATGATTAACGATCAATTGTTACGATTTGCTCGTTCTTTGTCTGGGGATCCTAGTGAGATCCCTCCCACTCTCTTCCTTATTTGATGCTGGCTTTCAGGTGGCGCTGGGAGGGCTCTGCTGCCTGTACCTGCCCTTCAGTTTGTAGAAGGCGAAGCATAAAGGACGACCCTTCTCAGTGTCTCTCTCTCTCAGCCAGGCCTACTGCATCCTCCTCATCCTGTTTGGTTTGTTGTACCCTGCATGACATCAAACTCACACCCATCCAGTCAGAAGGAACCAGGCCTTAAATGACTATTTGAGTTGTGCTTTTTGTTATAGCTGCTGCTCATGGTAGTAAAGACATGCTACTTAGTAAAGACATTCGCGACGTAAGTCGCGAATACTTTCATACCTGTCTTGACGTGACCATTACTTTTTGTAGTCAAACATGAAATTATTTGCAACGTCACAGCAATATAGCATGGTATCGCAGACTGCTGCGGCCACTGCATCACTCTCGCGATTTCCCGCAGGGGAATTGTCTAGTTATTATTAAACTTTTTCCTACGCATTTTCGAAACTTTTCAACTCAAATACCGTCCGTCGCACACAGGTCAAAATACATCAAAACGTGCGTCTCGATCGGACTCGGTGTGCTTCTATACAGTTCTTTCAAACAAGATTTTTTCGCGACGTAGTCGCGAAAAAACTGCGACAAATTTCCCAATTGAAATGAATGGAGAAGCCCGAAAAAAAAATAAATTCAACAGACATTTTCAACAATGAACTGCTCTGGCATACTTTAACCGAGAGACTTCATTTCAACTTTAAAACGTAGGTACTCTTGCCTTCTCTTCAGAGATTCACTTCACTTGTCGACAACTTTTACCGTTTTTAAACTATGAAGCCTCAGAGTTGTGTAGGTTTTTACTCAAATTTCAGGGTTTATAATGGGTGTGTATTGCGCGGAATGTTTGTGCTAGAGTGGATGACATCATCAGCTAGAGTGAGGAGGGGAGAAGAAAGTTAGTCAAAAAACTGCACAGAAACTGCTCCCGTGGCCACAAATTTCACACGACAGACATAATTTATACATAGAAACGTAGGAAATTTGTCTTCTCACTCAAATTTGTATGCTAAAGCTGTAAGTCTTATAGTTTTGGCGTCAGACACAAAGATGCGCCAGCAACACCCATCCACAGCTCCATAGGCTGCCATGTTAAAAAGGCAGGGAAATTTCTGGAGGAAAGCAGAAGTAACCTTTCTTTGAATCGCTTTAAATAGGTCACATTTCTTCATTTTACCCACAAACTGCATATCTAGACGTTCAGGAAAGCCTCAAGATGCCCAAAGTTAAGTCGGTTCAATGATTGGAAATACGGTTTGGCCACAAGTCCTTCCTGTTCGAGGCGATATTTCAGCATTTTCTCTCTCTCTCCCCGTCTTCCAACTGACATTCTAACAGGAGCAGTTGACCCTGGTAGCCATGACAACCAGACCCCAACCAGCTTACACACGTTCACACACGCAGCTGCTGGGGACGAGAGGCGGGAAAAGAGCTCTCAGTGGAAAACATGATCTGCCAAAACATTAAAACCCCCCAAACCATCCCTGTCTCCCATGGTGCTTTCACACAGCTGCTGGGCCTCTTAGCTATAGTTTGACCTTTTCCTTTATTTTAAACACAAATTATATCTGGCTGCTTTGCTGAAACTCCTGACACAACATCCCTGACCCGTTTCCTTCATCTTATTAGGTCAGTGAATAGCTTAACTGCTAACAGACGCTAACTACTAGCCGCCCAGTGATTTAGCCGACGACTAGCCTTCCAGCATAGCGCATGTATGTTAGCAAGCTAGCGGAGCTAACGGAGCTAGCTAGCCGCTACCTTAACGCCGCGGACTCAACCGCGGAGTTAGCCTCGAGCTAACCGCTAGCTAACCGCTAGCTAACCGGGATTTAACCGCGGACCCGCGGGAGTTAAACACGAATTAGCCGCGGCAGTTAGCCGTGAGCTAACGCGGAGGCTTGTGGGGTTAGCCGCCGGCTAATTCGCCGCGTTGCTAGCGGGTGCTTATCACAGTAATAATGTTGAAGTTTTACAATTTAAAGGGAAGATATTTTTAAATTAAACTGTGTCAAACTGAAAAATATATTATTCCACCACATAAAGTAGGAAACATTTATGGCTTGCAACAACATTAATGACAGTATATATATAATTGGAGTAATTTAATATAATATGATGTTTTTAATTAAATAAATAATGAGCTGTTGAACACTCATAAGAGTTATATTAAGTATGTTACATAACCCCACTGCGCAAAGACACGTTCAAATAACGTCTTTTCAACGTCGTTTTTGAACGTCGAAGTTTGGTCCTCTGAAGGTGCAGACTGTTACAACAGACGACGTATTTTCCCGACGTCGAGTGAACGTCCGTTTCTGACGTCCACAGTACCTCCGTGTAGGAGCCGGTTGTAGTCCAAATGTGGTCTTCTAGACGTCGTTTCTACGTTAAACTTAAACTCATTTTAGACTACAGTCATGTCTACAATAAATCACAATTGAAAAACCCGACAGTTTTTTCCCCAATCTTTATTGCAAACGTCAGTCTTAGGCAGCATAAAATGCAGTACAATTTGTGAAAAAGTGATAATACAATAAATAAAATTACTTTCGGTCCGTGAATAAAAATGTAACAATATAAATATAATAAAAATAGAACAATATATATAATAATAAAAAAAAGTTTAAAAAGTGCCCTTATGAAGTCCTCAGCTGCCCGATTATCAAACAGGATGACTCCATCTGCACAAGTAGAAAAAGACAAATGATTAGCATCGAAACGGCAGTTAACACCGCCAGCTTTTTTAGAATGCGTCTGTATTGCCGGAAAAACAACAACAAGAACAGTTATCCCAACAATGGCGGCCAGCCAGAGTCTCGCACAGGAATAACTACTGTCGCTCTGATAATGATAGCGACCGAACAACTGTTGTTTGCAGTGTTCCCTGCAAACATTTTGACGTCTAATAAACGCTTTAATGTGTACAATTGTTCACGTTAAAGCGTCTGTAAACGTTAGCACGGTGGTTGTGTTCAAAAGCTAATGAGCTGATGGGAAAAGATGCAATGCTAACTGTAGCAACAACTGTTTAGATTAATACGACAAAGCTAAAACAGCAAACACTATAAATGAACATAAAGTTAACTAGGCAGTATGGGTTGACCGAACTTACCTGCTATTTAGTGAACGGTGATTTAGAACAGCTGTCGTAGCCTTCGGTGCAGACTCGGCCATTGCTTCCACAGAAGAGGAACACCTGGGCCAATCGGAGTGGCTCTTACGGTGTATGTGATGACACAATGCCTCAGCCAGTTAGAGTCGCGAATTCGCACATATTTCGCCCGATATGATTGAGGCGCAGAACTCAGTTAAATTTATCCAGACCGGATTGGTTGCACAAACTACGGTCCAGAGACCCTTAAATAAACCAGTAGGAAAAATACGAAAATGTAAAATAACAAAATATCATGTACAATAAATAAATAATAAATGTTTTTTAATCTCAAATCAACAATCAACAATGAATATGGATATAAATTATTAATCTTTCATATTGATTAATCATGTTGATAACAACAAGTTTGATATTTATCTTAAATTAAAAAAAATACATTTGTCAATTTCCTGCACCTGTCTTAGACGTCCATATGACCTCCAGAAAAGTTATCTAGCTGACGATCTAATGTTGAACGGCATATTGACGTCTAAATGGGGTCATGGTTAGACGTCGAAATAGCGGACCTTGTTTGCACGTCGTGTAGACGTTCAGAATTGGTCATGGACCGACGGACGCAATATAGACCTGATCTGCACGTCAATCAGACGTCGAATGTTTAGTGGGACATTATTTGACATGTCTATTTGTCTGCCTATAGTTTTCCTCCAGCTGATCCAGACAGACTGCAGTGACGTCCAACATGAGACGAAGAGCTGGACTCGCAGGACAATTTGAAGGTCTTCACTTCATCGCTGATTCCTTGTTACAGCCTGGATGTGTTAAGTTTAATATTATTGTTTTTCTAACTGTAAGACTGTGCCGTAAACTGTTAAACTATTGCTCAGGTAGGAGTAATGAGTTTTATTGTTAAAATTATTATGATTAACGATCAATTGTTACGATTTGCTCGTTCTTTGTCTGGGGATCCTAGTGAGGACAGCCCTCTTAAAGGTGGGGGTGTGACGATCCCTCCCACTCTCTTCCTTATTTGATGCTGGCTTTCAGGTGGAGCTGGGAGGGGTCTGCTGCCTGTACATGCCCTTCAGTTTGTAGAAGGGCGTAAAGGACGACCCTTCTCAGTGTCTCTCTCTCTCAGCCAGGCCTACTGCATCCTCCTCATCCTGTTTGGTTTGTTGTACCCTGCATGACATCAAACTCACACCCATCCAGTCAGAAGGAACCAGGCCTTAAATGACTATTTGAGTTGTGCTTTTTGTTATAGCTGCTGCTCATGGTAGTAAAGACATGCTACTTAGTAAAGACATTCGCGACGTAAGTTGCGAATACTTTCATACCTGTCTTGACCTGACCATTACTTTTTGTAGTCAAACATGAAATTATTTGCAACGTAAGTCGCAAATATTTTCACCAGGATTATATTATGACTATATGAACAGGTGATCATTAAAGCATCATAGCATCTTAGTATAATTGCATTGTAGCATCTTAGCATCGTAGCAACATAGTATCTTAGCTTTGTAGCATCTTAGTATCATAGCATCTTAGTATCTTAGCATCATAGCATTGTAGCATCTTGGCATAGTAGCATCATCATAGCATCGTACTATCACAGCAATATAGCATGGTATCGCAGACTGCTGCGGCCACTGCATCACTCTCGCGATTTCCCGCAGGGGAATTGTCTAGTTTACATTTCTTATCGAAAACAACGTCAAACTTAGCAGTGCACATTTTCGTGCCTGTAGCGAGACACCTGCCCAGTTTCAAATCAATCGGGCCAACGGTTCGCGAGATATGCGTGCCACAGACACACACACACACACACACACACACACACACACACACACACACACACACAGACGCTTCTTGATTTATAGATAGATGGTGGACTACATGCTAGTTTTCCTGCCGGAGAAGATATTGAGCCTGTTAGGGTTACCAGGGCAAAATATCATTCCTCCTTGAGTTTGGTTTCTTCTAAAGCCGATTTGTAAACAGTGCTCAAGATTTGTGCGCATGCTCCGCCTCTTCCCCTCCGTTTTTGGTGAATTTCTGAAAGTGGCTGTTTTTGATGCCATGGCAACCGGA